>NW_026683448.1:162500-165000 GCF_030247195.1 Topomyia yanbarensis | reverse complement strand
TGAAAAACGTCAACCTAATCCCGGCCCGGAGGGCCGAGTGTCATATCCCATTCGACTCAGTTCGTCGAGATCGGAAAAAGTCTGTATGTGTGTGTGTATGTATGTGTGTGTATGTGTGTGTGTATGTGTGTGTGTGTATGTATGTGCGTATGTGTCAAATAATGTCACTCATTTTTCTCAGAGATGGCTGGACCGATTTGCCCAAACTTAGTCTCAAATGAAAGGTGCAACCTTCCCATCGGCTGCTATTGAATTTTGGATCGATCGGAATTCTGGTTCCGGAATTACGGGTTTCAGAGTGCGGCCACACAGAAATTTCGCATAAAAACTATAGGAAAAATTAAAAAAAGAATTTTTATTTTTGATGCTAAATGTATTCAAGGTGCATAAAACGTCGAGATTTGATACAAACACGAAAAAAATTTGACGAAGATTCACGTTTTTGAATTTTGCACATTTTTGCCTTTCTCATATAGAAAGGTTATGCAATCACTCTGAAAAACGTCAACCTAATCCCGGCCCGGAGGGCCGAGTGTCATATCCCATTCGACTCAGTTCGTCGAGATCGGAAAAAGTCTGTATGTGTGTGTGTATGTGTGTATGTATGTGTGTGTGTATGTGTGTGTGTATGTGTGTGTATGTATGTATGTGCGTATGTGTCAAATAATGTCACTCATTTTTCTCAGAGATGGCTGGACCGATTTGCCCAAACTTAGTCTCAAATGAAAGGTGGAACCTTCCCATCGGCTGCTATTGAATTTTGGATCGATCGGAATTCTGGTTCCGGAATTACGGGTTTCAGAGTGCGGCCACACAGAAATTTCGCATAAAAACTATAGGAAAAATTAAAAATAGAATTTTTATTTTTGATGCTAAATGTATTCAAGGTGCATAAAACGTCGAGATTTGATGCAAACACGAAAAAAATTTGACGAAGATTCACGTTTTTGGATTTTGCACATTTTTGCCTTTCTCATATAGAAAGGTTATGCAATCACTCTGAAAAACGTCAACCTAATCCCGGCCCAGAGGGCCGAGTGTCATATCCCATTCGACTCAGTTCGTCGAGATCGGAAAAAGTCTGTATGTGTGTGTGTATGTGTGTATGTATGTGTGTGTGTATGTGTGTGTATGTGTGTGTGTATGTATGTGCGTATGTGTCAAATAATGTCACTCATTTTTCTCAGAGATGGCTGGACCGATTTGCCCCAACTTAGTCTCAAATGAAAGGTGCAACCTTCCCATCGGCTGCTATTGAATTTTGGATCGATCGGAATTCTGGTTCCGGAATTACGGGTTTCAGAGTGCGGCCACACAGAAATTTCGCATAAAAACTATAGGAAAAATTAAAAATAGAATTTTTATTTTTGATGCTAAATGTATTCAAGGTGCATAAAACGTCGAGATTTGATGCAAACACGAAAAAAATTTGACGAAGATTCACGTTTTTGGATTTTGCACATTTTTGCCTTTCTCATATAGAAAGGTTATGCAATCACTCTGAAAAACGGCAACCTAATCCCGGCCCGGAGGGCCGAGTGTCATATCCCATTCGACTCAGTTCGTCGAGATCGGAAAAGTCTGTATGTGTGTGTGTATGTGTGTATGTAAGTGTGTGTGTATGTGTGTGTGTATGTGTGTGTGCGTGTATGTATGTGCGTATGTGTCAAATAATGTCACTCATTTTTCTCAGAGATGGCTGGACCGATTTGCCCAAACTTAGTCTCAAATGAAAGGTGCAACCTTCCCATCGGCTGCTATTGAATTTTGGATCGATCGGAATTCTGGTTCCGGAATTACGGGTTTCAGAGTGCGGCCACACAGAAATTTCGCATAAAAACTATAGGAAAAATTAATAATAGAATTTTTATTTTTGATGCTAAATGTATTCAAGGTGCATAAAACGTCGAGATTTGATGCAAACACGAAAAAAATTTGACGAAGATTCACGTTTTTGGATTTTGCACATTTTTGCCTTTCTCATATAGAAAGGTTATGCAATCACTCTGAAAAACGTCAACCTAATCCCGGCCCGGAGGGCCGAGTGTCATATCCCATTCGACTCAGTTCGTCGAGATCGGAAAAAGTC
Source organism: Topomyia yanbarensis (assembly GCF_030247195.1). Taxonomy (NCBI): domain Eukaryota; kingdom Metazoa; phylum Arthropoda; class Insecta; order Diptera; family Culicidae; genus Topomyia; species Topomyia yanbarensis. The sequence continues at coordinate 162,911 of NW_026683448.1, read as the reverse complement.
TGTATGTGTGTGTGTATGTATGTGTGTGTATGTGTGTGTGTATGTGTGTGTGTGTATGTATGTGCGTATGTGTCAAATAATGTCACTCATTTTTCTCAGAGATGGCTGGACCGATTTGCCCAAACTTAGTCTCAAATGAAAGGTGCAACCTTCCCATCGGCTGCTATTGAATTTTGGATCGATCGGAATTCTGGTTCCGGAATTACGGGTTTCAGAGTGCGGCCACACAGAAATTTCGCATAAAAACTATAGGAAAAATTAAAAAAAGAATTTTTATTTTTGATGCTAAATGTATTCAAGGTGCATAAAACGTCGAGATTTGATACAAACACGAAAAAAATTTGACGAAGATTCACGTTTTTGAATTTTGCACATTTTTGCCTTTCTCATATAGAAAGGTTATGCAATCAC
>NW_026683448.1:0-155000 GCF_030247195.1 Topomyia yanbarensis | reverse complement strand
TTCGGTTGGATAGTTAACTGTTATTTGTGTGAATTCTTCTGGATTTCTTGTCACTAATTCGAGTTCGTTCTAACGATTACTAGTGGGTGTTAGATGTCCATTTTCACTTCATATTTCGAGTTCTTCAGTGGGGTGTTTTTTGACACCACCAGTGGATGGGGCACTTTTATAGGTAGCTTTGGTGGCACGCTGCTTACGCGGAGCCTTACCTCCAGTAGATTTACGAGCTGTCCGTTTAGTACGGGCTATTGTCTAAGAAATGTGCCGGTGAATTGAAGAACTTTTTGCAAGTTAGTAATCCAATAAATCGAGAGCGACGAAAATTCACTATCACTTGTGCTGCCTTCACTTTACTTTTCACGGTCGCCTTTTTGGATACGTGATATTTTAAACGCAAGGCTGTTCCCTTGTTGGCTGTTTAACATAAAGTGTTTTATTCCATCTTAAAATCTTACGAGCTAACCTAGCTAACCTGACCTAAACTATTCTATGTACATCAAAATGGGAGGAGTCAGTTACAATTTCAAAGTACATAATTATGTACGGGTAGCGTAAAAAAAGGGAAAACAAATCAATGAATAAGTATGAGTGCATTGGTTGCTATCGGTGCTTTTGTTTGGTTACGCAAGGCTGTTTATTTGTCGCCTCTGCATAATAATGACCTAGTGAGAATGTTGCTATAACAAGTGGTGCGACCCAGAATGGTTTAACTGGAATGCGCCCATCTGGTTATGCAAGTTCGATTTGAAAACGATCGTTCAAGTAATTTATGATCTGTGGGAAAATATGAGTGTGGCCTCGTTTCAAGTGGTCCGACTAAAGGATATGTTAAATTTGGTTTTTATGACCTGTGACCTGAGGATTCACATTGGTGCATGTAGGGATTGGTTTTGTGGGAATAATTTGTGATGCTAGAAAGCAAGTCCGTTACATCGGGCTAGGGGTCTTTTTCGCACTTGGGGTCCTTTTTTGGGTTGGGATCCTTTTTCGGGCTTACGATCATTTTTTGGGCTTGGGTTCATTTATGGGGCTTGGGTTCATTTATGGGGCTTGGGGTCCTTTTTCGGGCTGGGGGTCCTTTTTCGGGCGTGGGGTCCTTTTTCGGGCTTGGGGTCCTTTTTCGAACTTGGGGTCTTTTTTCGGGCTTGGGGTCCTCTTTCGGGCTTGGGATCCTTTTTCGGGATTGGGGTCTTTTTCGGGCTAGGGGTCCTTTATTGGGCTTGTCGTCGTTTTTCGGGCTTAGGGTGCTTTTTCAGGCTTGTAGATTTTTTTGGTTTTGGGGTGCTTTTTCAGGCATGGTGTTTTTTTTTGGGCTTGGGGTCCTTTTTCGGGCTTGGGTTCCTTTTTCGAGCTTGGGACCCTTTTTCGGGCTTGGTGTCTTTTTTTGGGCTAGGGGTGCTTTTTCGGGCTTGGGGTCCTTTTCGAGCTTGGAGTCCTTTTTCGGGCTGGGGGTCTTTTTTCGGGTTTGGGATCCTTTTTCGGGCTTGAGGTCCTTTTTCGGGCTTAGGGCCCTTTTTCAGGCTTGGGGTCCTCTTTCATGGTTGTGCTCTTTATCGGGCTTGGGGTCCTTTTTCGAGCTTTGGGGCCTTTTACGGGTTTGGGGTGCTTTTCGGGCTTGTAGTCCTTTTTCGGGATTCGGGTCCTTTCTTGGTTTTGTGGTCTTTTTCTTGCTTGTGGTGGTTTTTCGGACTTGGGGTCCTTTTTCGGGCTTGAGGTCCTTTTTTGGGCTTACGGTCCTTTTGCGGGCTTGGGGTCCTTTTTCGGGCTTGGGGTCCTTTTCGGGATTGGTGTCTTTCTTTAGGCTTGTCGTCCTTTTACGGGTTTGGGGCGCTTTTTCAGGCTTAGGGTCCTTTTTCGGGACTCAGGTACTTTTTTGGGCTTGTGGTCCTTTTTGGGGCTTAGGGTCCTTTTTCGGGCTTAGGGTCCTTTTCGAGCTTGGGGTCCTTTTGCAGGCTTGTAAGCTGGTGGTCCTTTTTCGGGCTAGGGATCTTTTTCGAGCTGGGGGTTCTTTTTCGGATTTGTGGTCCTTTTTCGGGCTTGGGGTCCTTTTTCGAATTTGAGGTTCATTTTCGGGCTTGCGATCCTTTTTCGGGCTAGTGGTCCCTTTCAGGATTGGGGTCTTTCTTTAGGCTTGTCGTCCTTTTTCGGGCTTTGGGAGCTTTTTGAGGCTTGAGGTCCTTTTTCGGGCTTGAGGTACTTTTTCGGGCTTGGGGTCCATTTTCGGGCTTCAGGTCTTTTTCGGGCTTGGGGTCCTTTTTAGAGCTTGGGGCGCTTTTCGGACTTGGAGTCCTTTCTGGGGATTGGGATACTTTTTCTGGCTTGGGGTCCTCTTTCGGGCTTGGGGTCCCTTTTCAGGCTTTGAGTCCTTTTTCTGGCTTGGGGTCATTTTTCGGGCTTGTGGCCCTCTTTCGGGCTTGGGGTCCTTTTTCTGGTTTGGGGTCCTTTTTCGGGCTTGGGGTCCTTTTCTGAATTTCGGGTTCTTTTTCGAGCTTGGAAGCTTTTTCGGGCTTAGGGTTCTTTTTCGGGCTTGAAGTCCTTTTTGGGCTTGGGGTCTTTTTCGGGATTGGAGTCCTTTTTCGGGCTAGGGTTCTTTTTCGGGCTTGGGGTCCTTTTTCGGCTTGGGATCCTTTTTCGGGCTTGTGGTCCTTTTTTGTGCTTAGCACCATTTTTTGGGCCAATGTTCAATTTTGGGGCTTGGGGTCCTTTTTCGGGCTGGGGGTCCTTTTTCGGGCGTGGGGTCCTTTTTCGGGCTTGGGGTCCTTTTTCGAACTTGGGGTCCTTTTTCGGGCTTGAGGTCCTCTTTCGGGCTTGGTTCCTTTTTCGGGCTTGGTTCCTTTTTCGGGCTTGTGGTCCTTTATTGGGATTGTCGTCCTTTTTCGGGCATAGGGTGCTTTTTCAGGCTTGGGGTCCTTTTGCGGGCTTGTAGATTTTTTCCGGCTTGGGGTGCTTTTTCAGGCATCGTGTTTTTCTTCGGGCTTGGGGTCTTTTTTCGGGCTTGGTGTTCGTTTTCGGGCTTGGGGTCCTTTTTCGGGCTTGGTGTCCTTTTTCGGGCTAGGGGTCCTTTTTCGGGCTCGGTGTCCTTTTTCGGGCTTGTGGTGTTTTTCGAGCTTGGGGTCTTTTTTCGTGTTTGCGATGCTTTTTCGGGCTTGGGGTCCTTTTTCGGGCTTCGGGTCCTTTTTCTGGCTAAATGTCGTTTTTCGAAATTGAGCTCCTTTTTCGGGCTTCCTGTCTTTTTCGAGCTTGGGGTTCTTTTTCGGGCTTGGAGCCCATTTTCGGGCTTGTGGTCCTTTTTCGTGCTTGGGATTCTTTTTCGGGCTTGTTTTCTTCTTTCGGGCTCGGGGTGTTTTTTCGAAATTGGGGTCCTTTTCGGGCTTGGGGTCCCCTTTCAGGCTTGTAGTCTTGCGGTAGTTTTCGGGCCTATGGTCTTTTTTTGGGCTTGGGGTCCTTTTTCGGGCGTGGGGTTCTTCTGCGGGCTTGGGGTCCTTTTTCGGGCTTGGAGTCCTTTCTCGGGCTTAGGGTCCTTTTTCGGGCTTGGGGTCCTTTATCGGGCTCGGTGTCCTTTTTCGGGTTTGAGGTCCTTTTCGGGCTTGGGGTCCTTTTTCGGGCTTGGGATCTTTTTCTGACTTGAGGTACTTTTCCGTGCTTGGGGTCGTTTTCGGGCTTGGTGTTCTTTTTCGGGCTTGGGGTCCTTTTTCGAGCTTGGGGTCCTTTTTCAGGCTTAGGGTCCTTTTGCGGGCTTGGGGTCCTTTTCGGGCTTGGGGTCCCCTTTCAGGCTTGTTGTATTGTGGTCCTTTTTCGAGCTTGTGGTCCTTTTTCGGGCTTGGTGTCCTTTTGCGGGATTCGGGTCCTTTTTCGGGCTTGGGGTCCTTTTTTCTGGCTTGGGGTCGGTTCTCGAAATTGGGGTCCAATTCTCGGGCTTGGGGTCTTTTTCGAGCTTGGGGTTCTTTTTTAGGCTTGGGGTCCATTTTCGGGTTTGTGGTCTTTTTTGGGCTTGTAGTCCTTTTTTGGGCCTGTCGTCCTTTTTCGGGCCTGGTGTCCTTCTTCGGGCTTGGGGTCTTTTTTCGAATATGGGTTTCTTTTTCGAGCTTAGGGTTCTTTTTCGGGCATGGGGTCCTTTTTCGGGCTTGGGATGCTTTTTCGGGCTTGAAGACTTTTTCGGGCTTGGGGTCCATTTTCGAGCTTGGGGTCGTTTCTCGAAATTGGGGTCCATTTCTCGGGCTTGGGGTCTTTTTCGAGCTTGGGGTTCTTTTTCGGGCTTGGGGCCCGTTTTCGGGCTGGGGGTCCTTTTTCGTTCTTTGGATCCGTTTTCGGGCTAGTGGTCTTCTTTCGGGCATTGGGTCTTTTTTCGGGCTTGGTGTCCCATTTTCTGGCTTGGGCTCATTTTTCGGGCTTGGGGTCCTTTTTCGGGCTTGGGGTTCTTTTCGGGCTTGGTTTCCTCTTTCAGGCTTTTGGTCTTTATCGGGCTTGGGGTCCTTTTTCGTTCTTAGGGTCATTTTTCGGACTTAGGGTCATTTTTCGAGCTTGGGGTTCTTTTTCGGGCTTGGGATCTTTTTTCGGGCTTGGGATCTTTTATCGGGCTTGGGGTCCTTTTTGGAGCATGGTTTTTTTTTTTGGGTTTGAGGTTCTTTTTCGGGCTTGGGGTCCTTTTTCGGGCTTAGGATCCTTTTTTGGGATTGGGTTCATTTTTCGGGCTTGGGATCCTTTTTCGGGCTTGGGGTCCTTTTTCGGGTTTGGGGTCCTTTTTCGAACTTGTGGTCCTTTTTCCGGCTTGGGGTCTTTTTGGGCTTGGGGTGCTTTTTCGATCTTAGGGTCTTTTTCGAACTTGGGGCCCTTTTCGGGCTTGGGGTCCTTTTTCGGGCTTAAGGTACTTTTTCGGGCTTGGGGTCGTTTTCGTGCTTGGGGTCGTTTTCGGGCTTGGTGTTCTTTTTCGGGCTTGGGGTCCTTTTTCGGGCTTGGGGTCCTTTTCGGGCTTAGGGTCCTTTTGCGGGCTTGGGGTCCATTTCGGGCTTGGGGTCCCCTTTCAAGTTTGTTGTATTGTGGTCCTTTTTCGAGCTTGTGGTCCTTTTTCGGGCTTGGTGTCCTTTTGCGGGATTCGGGTCCTTTTTCGGGCTTGGGGTCCTTTTTCTGGCTTGGGGTCGTTTCTCGAAACTAGGGTCCATTTCTCGGGCTTGGGGTCTTTTTCGAGCTTGGGGTTCTTTTTCAGGCTTGGGGTCCATTTTCGGGTTTGTGGTCTTTTTTGGGCTTGTAGTCCTTTTTTGGGCCTGTCGTCCTTTTTCGGGCCTGGTGTCCTTCTTCGGGCTTGGGGTCTTTTTTCGAATATGGGTTTCTTTTTCGGGCTTGGGGTCTTTTTCGAGCTTAGGGTTCTTTTTCGGGAATGGGGTCCTTTTTCGGGCTTGGGATGCTTTTTCGGGCTTGAAAACTTTTTCGAGCTTGGGGTCCATTTTCAAGCTTGGTGTGCTTTTTCGGTCTTGGGGTCCTTTTTCGGTCTTGGGGTCCTATTTCGGGCTTGGGGTCCTTTTTCGGGCTTGGGGTCCTTTTCGGGCTTGGGGTCCCCTTTCAGGCTTGTTGTATTGTGGTCCTTTTTCGAGCTTGTGGCCCTTTTTCGGGCTTGGTGTCCTTTTGCGGGATTCGGGTCCTTTTTCGGGCTTGGGGTCCTTTTTTCTGGCTTGGGGTCGTTTCTCGAAATTGGGGTGTATTTCTCGGGCTTGGGGTCTTTTTCGAGCTTGGGGTTCTCTGTCGGGCTTGGGGCCCGTTTTCGGGCTGAGGGTCCTTTTTCGTTCTTTGGATCCATTTTCGGGCTAGTGGTCTTCTTTCGGGCATTGGGTCCTTTTTCAGGCTTGGTGTCCCTTTTTCTGGCTTGGGGTCCTTTTTCTGGTTTTGGGTCCTTTTTCGGGCTTAGTGTCCTTTTTTCGAGCTTGGGCTCATTTTTCGGGCTTGGGATCCTTTTTCGGGCTTGGGGTTTTTTTTCGGGCTTGGTGTGTCCTCTTTCAGGCTTTTGGTCTTTATCGGGCTTGGGGTCCTTTTTCGGTCTTGGGGTCATTTTTCGGACTTAGGGTCATTTTTCGAGCTTGGGGTTCTTTTTCGGGCTTGGGATCCTTTTTCGGGCTTGGGGTCCTTTTTGGGGCTTGGGTTTTTTTTGGGTTTGAGGTTCTTTTTCGGGCTTGGGGTCCTTTTTCGTTCTTGGGATCCATTTTTGCGCTTGTGGTCCTTTTTCGGAAATGGGGTCCTTTTTCGGGCTTGGGGCCCCTTTTCTGGCTTGTGGTCCCTTTTCATGCTTGGGGTCCTTTTTCAGGCTTGGGGTGTTTTTCGAGCTTGGGTTCATTTTTCGGTCTTGGGGTCGTTTTTCGGGCTTGGGGTCCCTTTTCGGTCTTGGAGTCCATTTTCGAACTTAGGGTCCTTTTTCGGGCTTAGGGTCCTTTTTCGATCTTCGGGCTTTTTTTCGGACTTGTGGTCTTTTTCGGTCTTGGGGTCCTTTTTCGGGCTTAGGGTCCTATTTCGGGCTTGGGGTCCTTTTGCGGTCTTAGGGTCCTTTCCGAGCTTGGGGTCCCCTTTCAGGCTTGTTGTTTTGTGGTCCTTTTTCGAGCTTGTGGTCCTTTTTCGGGCTTGGTGTCCTTTTGCGGGATTCGGGTCCTTTTTCGGGCTTGGGGTCCTTTTTCGAGCTTGGGGTCTTTTTAGAGCTTGGGGTTCGTTTTCGGGCTTGGGGCCCTTTTTCGGGCTTGGGGTCCTTTTTCGTTCTTTGGATCAATTTTCGGGCTAGTGGTCTTCTTTCGGGCATTTTTGGGGCTTGGGTTTTTTTTTTGGGTTTGAGGTTCTTTTTCGGGCTTGGGGTCCTTTTTCGGGCTTAGGATCCTTTTTTGGGATTGGGTTCATTTTTTGGGCTTTGGTTCCTTTTTCGGGCTTGGGGTCCTTTTTGGGGTTTGGGGTCCTTTTTCGAACTTGTGGTCCTTTTTCGGGCTTGGGATCTTTTTGGGCTTGAGGTGCTTTTTCGATCTTGGGGTCTTTTTCGAACTTGGGGCCCTTTTCGGGCTTGGGGTCTTTTTTCGGGCTTAAGGTCCTTTTTCGGGCTTGGGGTCGTTTTCGGGCTTGATGTTCTTTTTCGGGCTTGGGGTCCTTTTTCGGGCTTGGGGCCCTTTTTCGGGCTTGGGGTCCTTTTTCGTTCTTGGGATCCATTTTTGGGCTTGTGGTCCTTTTTCGGAAATGGGGTCCTTTTTCGGGCTCGGGGCCCCTTTTCTGGCTTGGGGTCCTTTTTCAGGCTTGGGGTCCTTTTTCAGGCTTGGGGTGTTTTTCGAGCTTGGGTTCATTTTTCGGTCTTGGGGTCGTTTTTTGGGCTTGGGATCCTTTTTCGAGCTTAGGGTCCTTTTTCGATCTTCAAGCTTTTTTTCGGACTTGGAGTCTTTTTCGGTCTTGGGGTCCTTTTTCGGGCTTGGGGTCTTTTTGGGGTTGGGGTGCTTTTTCGATCTTGGGGTCTTTTTCGAACTTGGGGCCCTTTTCGGGCTTGGGGTCCTTTTTCGGGCTTGGGGCACTTTTTCGGGCTGGGGGTCCTTTTTCGTTCTTTGGATCCATTTTCGGGCTAGTGGTCTTCTTTCGGGCTTGGTGTCCCCTTTTCTGGCTTGGGGTCCTTTTTCTGGTTTTGGGTCCTTTTTCGTGCTTGGTGTGCCTTTTTCGAGCTTGGGCTCATTTTTCGGGCTTTGGGTCCTTTTTCAGGCTTGGGGTTCTTTTCGGGCTTGGTGTCATCTTTCAGGCTTCTGGTCTTTATCGGGCTTGGCGTACTTTTTCGGTCTTGGGGTCATTTTTCGGACTTAGGGTCATTTTTCGAGCTTGGGGTTCTTTTTCGGGCTTGGGATCCTTTTTCGGGCTTGGGGTCCTTTTTGGGGCTTGGGTTTTTTTTGGGTTTGAGGTTCTTTTTCGGGCTTGGGGTCCTTTTTGGGGTTTGGGGTCCTTTTTCGAACTTGTGGTCCTTTTTCGGGCTTGGGATCTTTTTGGGCTTGGGTTGCTTTTTCGATCTTGGGGTCTTTTCCGAACTTGGGGCCCTTTTCGGGCTTGGGGTCCTTTTTCGGGCTTAAGGTCCTTTTTCGGGCTTGGGGTCGTTTTCGGGCTTGATGTTCTTTTTCTGGCTTGGGGTCCTTTTTCGGGCTTGGGGTCCGTTTTCGTTCTTGGGATCCATTTTTGGGCTTGTGGTCCTTTTTCGGAAATGGGGTCCTTTTTCGGGCTTGGGGCCCCTTTTCTGGCTTGGGGTCCTTTTTCAGGCTTGGGGTGTTTTACGAGCTTGGGTTCATTTTTCGGTTTTGGGGTCGTTTTTCGGGCTTGGGGTCCTTTTTCGGTCTTGGAGTCCTTATCCGAACTTAGGGTCCTCTTTCGGGCTTAGGGTCCTTTTTCGATCTTCAAGCTTTTTTTCTGACTTGGAGTCTTTTTCGGTCTTGGGGTCCTTTTTTGGGCTTGGGGTCCTATTTCGGGCTTGGGGTCCTTTTGCGGGCTTAGGGTCCTTTCCGAGCTTGGGGTCAACTTTCAGGCTCGTTGTTTTGTGGTCCTTTATAGAGCTTGGGGGTCCTTTTTCGGGCTTGGTGTCCTTTTGCGGGATTCGGGTCCTTTTTCGGGCTTGGGGTCCATTTCGAGCTTGGGGTCTTTTTCGAGCTTGGGGTTCTTTTTCGGGCTTGGGACACTTTTTCGGGCTTGGGGTCATTTTTCGTCCTTTGGACCCATTTTCGGGCTAGTGGTCTTCTTTCGGGCTTGGGTCCTTTTTCGAGCTTGGTGTACCTTTTTCTGGCTTGGGGTCCTTTTCCTGGTTTTGGGTCCTTTTTCAGGCTTGGTGTCCTTTTTCGAGCATGGGCTCATTTTTCGGGCTTGGGGTCCTTTTTCGGTCTTGGGGTCATTTTTCGGACTTAGGGTCATTTTTCGAGCTTGGGGTCCTTTTTCGGGCTTGGGATCCTTTTTCGGGCTTGGAGTCCTTTTTCGGGCTTGGGGTCCTCTTTCGGGTTTGGGGTCCTTTTTCGAACTTGGGGTCCTTTTCGGGCTTGGGGTCTTTTTGGGCTTGGGGTGCTTTTTCGATGTTAGGGTCTTTTTCGAACTTGGGGCCCTTTTCGGGCTTGGGGTCCTTTTTCAGGCTTGGGGTCCTTTTTGCGGGCTTAAGGTCCTTTTTCGGGCTTTGGGTCGTTTTCGTGCTTAGTGTGCTTTTTCGGGCTTGGGGTCCTTTTTCGGGATTGGGGCCCTTTTTCGGGCTTGGGGTCCTTTTTTCTGGCTTGGGGTCGTTTCTCGAAATTGGGGTCCATTTCTCGGGCTTGGGGTCTTTTTCGAGCTTGGGGTTCTCTTTCGGGCTTGGGCCCGTTTTCGGGCTGGGGTCCTTTTTCGTTCGTTGGATCCATTTTCGGGCTAGTGGTCTTCTTTCGGGCACTGGGTCCTTTTTCAGGCTTGGTGTCCCTTTTTGGGCTTGGGGTCCTTTCTCTGGTTTTGGGTCCTTTTTCGGGCTTAGTGTCCTTTTTTCGAGCTTGGGCTCATTTCTCGGGCTTGGGGTCCTTTTTCGGGCTTGGGGTTTTTTTCGGGCTTGGTGTGTCCTCTTTCAGGCTTTTGGTATTTATCGGGCTTGGGGTCCTTTTTCGGTCTTGGGGTCATTTTTCGGACTTAGGGTCATTTTTCGAGCTTGGGGTTCTTTTTCGGGTTTGGGATCCTTTTTCGGGCGGGGTCCTTTTTGGGGCTTGGGTTTTTTTTGGGTTTGAGGTTGTTTTTCGGGCTTGGGGTCCTTTTTCGTTCTTGGGATCCATTTTTGGGCTTGTGGTCCTTTTTCGGAAATGGGGTCCTTTTTCGGGCTTGGGGCCCCTTTTCTGGCTTGTGGTCCTTTTTCATGCTTGGGGTCCTTTTTCAGGCTTGGGGTGTTTTTCGAGCTTGGGTTCATTTTTCGGTCTTGGGGTCGTTTTTCGGGCTTGGGGTCCTTTTTCGAGCTTGGGGTCTTTTTAGAGCTTGGGGTTCGTTTTCGGGCTTGGGGCCCTTTTTCGGGCTTGGCGTCCTTTTTCGTTCTTTGGATCCATTTTCGGGCTAGTGGTCTTCTTTCGGGCATTTTTGGGGCTTGGGTTTTTTTTGGGTTTGAGGTTCTTTTTCGGGCTTGGGGTCCGTTTTCGGGCTTAGGATCCTTTTTTGGGATTGGGTTCATTTTTTGGGCTTGGGTTCCTTTTTCGGGCTTGGGGCCCTTTTTCGGGCTTGGGGTGTTTTTCGAGCTTGGGTTCATTTTTCGGTGTTGGGGTCGGTTTTCGGGCTTGGGGTCCTTTTTCGGTCTTGGAGTCCTTTTTCGAACTTAAGGTCCTTTTTCGCGCTTGGGGTCCTTTTTCGATCTTCGGGCTTTTTTTCGGACTTGGAGTCATTTTCGGGCTGGGGGTCATTTTTCGGGCTTGATATCCTTTTTTCGGGCTTGGGGTCCTTTTTCGGGCTTTGGGTCCTTTTTCGGGCTAAGGATCCTTTTTTGGGCTTGGATTCATTTTTCGCGCTTGGGGTCGTTTTCGGGCTTGTGGTCTTTTTTCGGGCTTGGGGTCCTTTTGGGCTTGGGGTGCTTTTTCGATCTTGGGGTCTTTGTCGAACTTGGGGCCCTTTTCGGGCTTGGGGTCCTTTTTCGGGCTTAAGGTACTTTTTCGGGCTTGGGGTCGTTTTCGGGCTTGGTGTTCATTTTTCGGGCTTGGGGTCGTTTTTCGGGCTTGGGGTCCTTATTCGGGATTGGGGTCGTTTTCAGGCTTGGGGTCCATTTTCGGGTTTGTGGTCTTTTTTGGGATTGTCTTCCTTTTTTGGGCCTGTCGTCCTTTTTCCGGCCTGGTGTCCTTTTTCGGGCTTGGGGTCATTTTTCGAATATGGGTTTCTTTTTTGGGCTTGGGGTCTTTTTCGAGCTTAGGGTTCTTTTTCGTGTTTGGGGTCCTTTTTCGGGCTTGGGATGCTTTTTCGGGCTTGAAGACTTTTTCGGGCTTGGGATCCTGGGGTTCTTTTTCGGGCTTGGGGTCGTTTTTCAGGCTTGGGGTCCTTTTTAGAACTTGCGGTCCTTTTCCGGGCTTGGGGTCTTTTCGAGCTTGGGGTTTTTTTTTTCTAGCTTGTGGTTCATTTTCGGGCTTGGTGTTTTTTTTGGGATTGAGCTACTTTTTCGGGCTTGGTGTCCTTTTTCGGGTTTGGGGTCCTTTTTCTAACTTGATGTCCTTTTTCGAACTTGGCGTCTTTTTGGGCTTGGGGTGCTTTTTCGATACTGGGGTTTTTTCGAACTTGGGGCCCTTTTCGGGTTTAGGGTCCTTTTTCGGGCTTAAGGTCCATTTTCGAGCTTAAAGTCCTTTTTCGAACTTGGGGTCTATTTGGCCTTGGGTTCCTTTTTCGAGCTTGGGGTCCTTTTTCGGACTTGGGGTCCTTTTTTGGCTTGTGGTCCTTATTCGGGCTTGGCGTTGTTTTCAGGCTTGTAGCCCATTTTCGGGCTAGAGGTCTTTTTCGGGCTTGGGGTCCTTTTTCTGACTTGGGGTCATTTTTCGGGCTTGGGGACCTTTTTCGGGCTTGTGGTCCTTTTGCAGGCTTGGGGTCCTTTTCAGGTTTGGGGCCCATTTTCGAGCTTGGGGTCCATTTTCGGGCTTGGGGTCCTCTTTCGGACTTAAGATCCTTTTTTGGGCTTGGGTTCATTTTTGGAGCTAGGGGTCCTTTTTCGGGCTTGGGGTTCTTTTTCGAGCGTGAGGTCCTTTTTCAGGCAGGGGTCCTTTTTCGAACTTGCGGTCCTTTTTCGTGCTTGGGGTCCTGTTTCGGGCTTGGGGTCCTTTCTAGGGCTCGCGGTCCTTTTTCGAGCTTAGGGTGCTTTTTCAAACTTGGGGTCCTTCTTCGTGCTTGGGGTCGTTTTCGGGCTTGGGATCCTTCTTCAGGCTTGTAAGCTGGTGGTCCTTTTTCGGGCTTGAGGTCCTTTTGCTGGCTTGGGTCGTTTTTCGAAATTGGGTTTTTTTTCGGGCTTGCTGTCTTTTTCGAGTTTGGGGTTCATTTTCGGGCTTGGGGTCCTTCCACTGGCTTGGGGTCCTTTTTCGGGCTTAGGTCCCTTTTCAGCCATGGAGTCCTTTTTCAAGGTTGGGGTTCTTTTTCGAGCTTAGGGTCCTTTTTCGAGCTTGGGGTCCTTTTTCGGGCTTGGGATCCTTTTCGGGCCTGGGGTCGTTTTTCAGCCTTGTGGTCTTTTTCGAGCTTGAAGTCCTTTTCGGGCTTGGTGTCCTTTTTCGGGCTTGTGGATCGTCTTTCTGGCTTCAGGTCCTTTTTTGGGGTATGGGTCCCTTTTCGGGCTTTGGGTCCTTTTTCGGGCTTGGGGTCCGTTTTCGTGCTTGTTGTCTTTTTTCAAGCTTGTAATTTTGTGGTCCTTTTTCGGGCTTGTGGTCCTTTTTCGGGCTAGGAGTCTTTTTCTGGCTTGGGGTCCTTTTTAGAATTTGGGGACCTTTTTCTGACTAGGGATCTTTTTCGAGCTTATAGTTATTTTTCGGACTTGGGGTACTTTTCGGGCCTGGGGTCCTTTTTCGGGGTTGGGGTCCCTCTTTAGGCTTGTCGCCCATTTTCGGGCTTGGAGTGCTTTTTCAGGCTTGGAGTCCTTTTTCGGGCTTGGGGTCCTTTTTCGGGCTTGGGGTCCTTTTCGGGATTGGGGTCCTTTTTCTGGCTTGCCGTCCTTTTTCGGGCTTGTGGTCCTTTTTCGGGTTAGGGATCTTTTGTGGGCTTGGGGTCATCTTTCGGGCTTGGGGTCCTTTTTCGTGCTTATGGTCCTTTTTCGTGCTTGAGGTACTTTTTCGGGCATGAAGTCCTTTTCGGGCTTGGGGTCTTTTTCAGGCTTTGGGTCATTTTTTGGGCTTGCGGTCTTTTTCGGTCTTGGGGTCCTTTTACGGGCTTGGGGTCCTTTTTCGAGCTTGGGGTCCATTTTCGGGCTTGGTATCTTTTTCTAGCTTAAGGTCGTTTTACGTGCTTGGGGTCCTTTTTCGGGCTTGAGGTCCTTTTCCGGGCTTATGGTCCTTTTCGGGCTTGGGCTTAGGTTACTCTATCGGCCTTGGGGTCCTTTTTCAGGCTTGAAAGCTTGTGGACGTTTTTCGGACTGGGGGTCTTGTTCGAGCTTGGGGTCCTTTTTCGGGCTTGAAGTCCTTTTTCGGGCTTGGGGTTCTTTTCGGGATTTGGGTCCTCTTTCAGGCTTGTGGTCTTTATCGGGCTTAGGGTCCTTTTTCGGGTTTGTGGATCGTTTTTCGGGCTTAGGGTCCTTTTTTGGGGCATGGGTCCATTTTCTAGCTTTGAGTCCTTTTTCGGGCTTGGGGTCCTTTTTCAGGCTTGTAATTTGGGGTCCTTTTTCGTGCTTGGGGTCCTTTTTCGGGCTAGGTTTTTTTGCGGGCTTGGGGTCTTTTTCGGGCTTGGGGTCCTTTTTCGGGTTTGGGGTGCTTTTCGGGCTTGGAGTCCTTTTTCGGGCTTGTGGTTCTTTCTCGGGCTAGGGGTCTTTTGCAAGCTGGGGTTCTTTTTTGGGCTTGGGGTCCTTTTCGGATTTGAGGTCCTGTTTCGTGCTTGGGGTCCTTTTTAGAATTTAGGGTTCTTTTTCGAGCTTGGATTCCTTTCCGGATTTGGGTTTCTGTTTCGGGCCTAGGGTCTTTTTTCTGGCTTGGGGTCCTTTTTCGGCTTTAGGGTCCTTTTTCGGACTTGGGGTCCTATTTCTGGGCTTGGGCTCTTTCTTTAGGCTTGTCGTCTTTTTTCGGGCATGGGGTGCTTTTGCAGGCTTGGGGTTCTTTTTCGGGCTAGAGGTCTTTTTCGGGCTTGGAGTCCTTGCTCGGGCTTGAAGTCTTTTTTTCGGGCTTGGGGTCCTTTTTCGGATTTGGGGTCCTTTTTGGGCTTGGGGTTCTTTTGCGAATTTTGGGTCCTTTTTCGGCCTTGGGATGTTTTTCGAGCTTAGGGTCCTTTTTCAGGCTTGGGGTCCTTTTTAGAATTAGGGTTTTTTCGGGCATGGGATCCTTTTCGGGCTTGCGGTCCTTTTTCGGGCTTGGGATCCTTCTTTGGGCTTGGGGTCCTTTTCCGGGCTTGGGGTAGTTTTTCGGGTTTGGGTTCCTTTTTCGGGCTTAGTATCCTTTTTTGGGCTTGGGGTCTTTTTCGGGTTTGGGATACTTTTTCGGGCGTAGTCCTTTTCTGGGCTTGGGGTCCCTTTTCGAACCGGGTCCTTTTTCGGACTTGGGGTCCTCTAACGGTCTTATATCCTTTTTCGGGCTTGGGTCCTTTTTCGGACTTGGCGTCTTTTTCGGGCTTTGGGTCCTTTATTGAACTTGTGGTCCTTTTTCGGGCTTGGGGTGCTTTTTCATTCTTGGGGTCCTTTTGCGGGCTTGGGGTCCTTTTTCGGGCTTGGTGGTTTTTTTTCGGGCTTGGGGTCCCTTTTCGGGCTTGAGGTCCTTTTTCGGGCTTATGGTCGTTTTCGGGATTCGGGTATTTTTTCGGGCTTGGTATTCTTTATCCGGCTTGGGGTCCTTTTTCGGGCTTGGGGTCCTTTTTTGGCCTTGGGTTCCTTTTTCGGGTTTGAATTCCTTTTTCGGGCTTAGGGTACTTTTTCGGCTCTGAAGTCCTTTTTCGGGCTTGGGGTGCTTTTCGGGCTTAATGTACTTTTAGGGATTGCGGTCCTTTTTCGGGTTTGAGAAATTTTTCGTGTTTGTGGTCCTTGTTCTGGCTTTGGGTCGTTGTTCGGGCTTGGGGTCCTTTTTCGGGCTTGAGGTACTTTTTCGGGCTTATGGTCCTTTTTTGAACTTGGGGTCCTTTTTCGGGCTTGGGGTTCTTTTTGGGCTTGATGTCCTTTTTTAGGGTAGTGGTCCTTTTTCGGGCTTAGGTTGTTTTTCCGGGCTTGGGGTAATTTTTCGCGCTTGGTGTTCTTTTTCGGGCTTGGGGTCCTTTATCGAGCTTGCGGTGCTTTTCGGGCTTGGAGTCCTTTTTCGGGCTTGGAGTCCTTTTTCTTGCTTGGGGACCTTTTTCGAACTTCGGATCCTTTTTCGGGCTTGGGTCCTTTTTCGGGCTTGGGTCCTTCGAACTGGGCGTCTTTTTTGGGATTTGGGTCCTTTATTGAACTTGTCGTCCTTTTTCGGGCTTGGGGTGGTTTTTCATTCTTGGGGTCCTTTGCGGGCTTGGGTTCCTTTTTCGGGCTTGTGGTCCTTTTTCGGGCTTGGGGTCCTTTTTCGGGCTTGGGGTCCTTTTCGGCTTTGGGGTTCTGTTTCGGGCTTTGGGTCCTTTAAAGAATTTGGGCTTTAGGGATTTGGGGTTCTGTTTCGGGCTAAGGGTCCTTTTTCGGCTTTGGGGTCCTTTTTCGGGCTTGCGATCCTTTTTCGAACTTCGGGTCCTTTTTCGGGCTTGGGTCTTTTTTCGGGCTTGAGGTCCTTTTTCGAACTTGGGGTCTATTTGGCCTTGGGTTCCTTTTTCGAGCTTGGGGTCCTTTTTCGGACTTGGGGTCCTTTTTTTGGCTTGTGGTCCTTATTCGGGCTTGGCGTTGTTTTCAGGCATGTAGTCCATTTTCGGGCTAGAGGTCTTTTTCGGGCTTGGGGTCCTTTTTCTGACTTGGGGTCGTTTTTCGGGCTTGGGGACCTTTTTCGGGCTTGTGGTCCTTTTGCAGGCTTGGGGTCCTTTTTCAGGTTTGGGGCCCATTTTCGAGCTTGGGGTCCATTTTCGGGCTTGGGGTCCTCTTTCGGACTTAAGATCCTTTTTTGGGCTTGGGTTCATTTTTGGAGCTAGGGGTCCTTTTTCGGGCTTGGGGTTCTTTTTCGAGCGTGAGGTCCTTTTTCAGGCAGGGGTCCTTTTTTGAACTTGCGGTCTTTTTCGTGCTTGGGGTCCTGTTTCGGGCTTGGGGTCCTTTCTAGGGCTCGCGGTCCTTTTTCGAGCTTAGGGTGCTTTTTCAAACTTGGGGTCCTTCTTCGTGCTTGGGGTCGTTTTCGGGCTTGGGATCCTTCTTCAGGCTTGTAAGCTGGTGGTCTTTTTTCGGGCTTGAGGTCCTTTTGCTGGCTTGGGTCGTTTTTCGAAATTGGGTTTTTTTTTCGGGCTTGCTGTCTTTTTCGAGTTTGGGGTTCATTTTCGGGCTTGGGGTCCTTCCACTGGCTTGGGGTCCTTTTTCGGGCTTAGGGTCCCTTTTCAGCCATGGAGTCCTTTTTCAAGGTTGGGGTTCTTTTTCGAGCTTAGGGTCCTTTTTCGAGCTTGGGGTCCTTTTTCGGGCTTGGGATCCTTTTCGGGCCTGGGGTCGTTTTTCAGCCTTGTGGTCTTTTTCGAGCTTGAAGTCCTTTTCGGGCTTGGTGTCCTTTTTCGGGCTTGTGGATCGTCTTTCTGGCTTCAGGTCCTTTTTTGGGGTATGGGTCCCTTTTCGGGCTTTGGGTCCTTTTTCGGGCTTGGGGTCCGTTTTCGTGCTTGTTGGCTTTTTTCAAGCTTGTAATTTTGTGGTCCTTTTTCGGGCTTGTGGTCCTTTTTCGGGCTAGGAGTCTTTTTCTGGCTTGGGGTCCTTTTTAGAATTTGGGGTCCTTTTTCTGACTAGGGATCTTTTTCGAGCTTAGGGTTATTTTTCGGACTTGGGGTACTTTTCGGGCCTGGGGTCCTTTTTCGGGGTTGGGGTCCCTCTTTAGGCTTGTCGCCCATTTTCGGGCTTGGAGTGCTTTTTCAGGCTTGGAGTCCTTTTTCGGGCTTGGGGTCCTTTTTCGGGCTTGGGGTCCTTTTCGGGATTGGGGTCCTTTTTCTGGCTTGCCGTCCTTTTTCGGGCTTGTGGTCCTTTTTCGGGTTAGGGATCTTTTGTGGGCTTGGGGTCATCTTTCGGGCTTGGGGTCCTTTTTCGTGCTTATGGTCCTTTTTCGTGCTTGAGATACTTTTTCGGGCATGAAGTCCTTTTCGGGCTTGGGGTCTTTTTCAGGCTTTGGGTCATTTTTTAGGCTTGCGGTCTTTTTCGGTCTTGGGGTCCTTTTACGGGCTTGGGGTCCTTTTTCGAGCTTGGGGTCCATTTTCGGGCTTGGTATCTTTTTCTAGCTTAAGGCCGTTTTACGTGCTTGGGGTCCTTTTTCGGGCTTGAGGTCCTTTTCCGGGCTTATGGTTCGGGCTTGGGCTTAGGTTACTCTATCGGCCTTGGGGTCCTTTTTCAGGCTTGAAAGCTTGTGGACGTTTTTCGGACTGGGGGTCTTGTTCGAGCTTGGGGTCCTTTTTCGGGCTTGAAGTCCTTTTTCGGGCTTGGGGTTCTTTTCGGGATTTGGGTCCTCTTTCAGGCTTGTGGTCTTTATCGGGCTTAGGGTCCTTTTTCGGGTTTGTGGATCGTTTTTCGGGCTTAGGGTCCTTTTTTGGGGCATGGGTCCATTTTCTAGCTTTGAGTCCTTTTTCGGGCTTGGGGTCCTTTTTCAGGCTTGTAATTTGGGGTCCTTTTTCGTGCTTGGGGTCCTTTTTCGGGCTAGGTTTTTTTTGCGGGCTTGGGGTCTTTTTCGGGCTTGGGGTCCTTTTTCGGGTTTGGGGTGCTTTTTGGGCTTGGAGTCCTTTTTCGGGCTTGTGGTTCTTTCTCGGGCTAGGGGTCTTTTGCAGGCTGGGGTTCTTTTTTGGGCTTGGGGTCCTTTTCGGATTTGGGGTCCTGTTTCGTGCTTGGGGTCCTTTTTAGAATTTGGGGTTCTTTTTCGAGCTTGGATTCCTTTCCGGATTTGGGTTTCTGTTTCGGGCCTAGGGTCTTTTTTCTGGCTTGGGGTCCTTTTTCGGCTTTGGGGTCCTTTTTCGGACTTGGGGTCCTATTTCTGGGCTTGGGCTCTTTCTTTAGGCTTGTCGTCTTTTTTCGGGCATGGGGTGCTTTTGCAGGCTTGGGGTTCTTTTTCGGGCTAGAGGTCTTTTTCGGGCTTGGAGTCCTTGCTCGGGCTTGAAGTCTTTTTTTCGGGCTTGGGGTCCTTTTTCGGATTTGGGGTCCTTTTTGGGCTTGGGGTTCTTTTGCGAATTTTGGGTCCTTTTTCGGCCTTGGGATGTTTTTCGAGCTTAGGGTCCTTTTTCAGGCTTGGGGTCCTTTTTAGAATTAGGGTTTTTTCGGGCATGGGATCCTTTTCGGGCTTGCGGTCCTTTTTCGGGCTTGGGATCCTTCTTTGGGCTTGGGGTCCTTTTTCGGGCTTGGGGTAGTTTTTCGGGTTTGGGTTCCTTTTTCGGGCTTAGTATCCTTTTTTGGGCTTGGGGTCTTTTTCGGGTTTGGGATACTTTTTCGGGCGTAGTCCTTTTCTGGGCTTGGGGTCCCTTTTCGAACCGGGTCCTTTTTCGGACTTGGGGTCCTCTATCGGTCTTATATCCTTTTTCGGGCTTGGGTCCTTTTTCGGACTTGGCGTCTTTTTCGGGCTTTGGGTCCTTTATTGAACTTGTGGTCCTTTTTCGGGCTTGGGGTGCTTTTTCATTCTTGGGGTCCTTTTGCGGGCTTGGGGTCCTTTTTCGGGCTTGGTGGTTTTTTTTCGGGCTTGGGGTCCCTTTTCGGGCTTGAGGTCCTTTTTCGGGCTTATGGTCGTTTTCGGGATTCGGGTATTTTTTCGGGCTTGGTATTCTTTATCCGGCTTGGGGTCCTTTTTCGGGCTTGGGGTCCTTTTTTGGCCTTGGGTTCCTTTTTCGGTTTTGAATTCCTTTTTCGGGCTTAGGGTACTTTTTCGGCTCTGAAGTCCTTTTTCGGGCTTGGGGTGCTTTTCGGGCTTAAGGTACTTTTAGGGATTGCGGTCCTTTTTCGGGTTTGAGAAATTTTTCGTGTTTGTGGTCCTTGTTCTGGCTTTGGGTCGTTGTTCGGGCTTGGGGTCCTTTTTCGGGCTTGAGGTACTTTTTCGGGCTTATGGTCCTTTTTTGAGCTTGGGGTCCTTTTTCGGGCTTGGGGTTCTTTTTGGGCTTGATGTCCTTTTTTAGGGTAGTGGTCCTTTTTCGGGCTTAGGTAGTTTTTCCGGGCTTGGGGTATTTTTTCGCGCTTGGTGTTCTTTTTCGGGCTTGGGGTCCTTTATCGAGCTTGCGGTGCTTTTCGGGCTTGGGGTCCTTTTTCGGGCTTGGAGTCCTTTTTCTTGCTTGGGGACCTTTTTCGAACTTCGGATCCTTTTTCGGGCTTGGGTCCTTTTTCGGGCTTGGGTCCTTCGAACTGGGCGTCTTTTTTGGGATTTGGGTCCTTTATTGAACTTGTCGTCCTTTTTCGGGCTTGGGGTGGTTTTTCATTCTTGGGGTCTTTTGCGGGCTTGGGTTCCTTTTTCGGGCTTGTGGTCCTTTTTCGGGCTTGGGGTCCTTTTTCGGGCTTGGGGTCCTTTTCGGCTTTGGGGTTCTGTTTCGGGCTTTGGGTCCTTTAAAGAATTTGGGCTTTAGGGATTTGGGGTTCTGTTTCGGGCTAAGGGTCCTTTTTCGGCTTTGGGGTCCTTTTTCGGGCTTGCGATCCTTTTTCGAACTTCGGGTCCTTTTTCGGGCTTGGGTCCTTTTTCGGGCTTGAGGTCCTTTTTCGGGCTTATGGTCGTTTTCGGGATCGGGGTATTTTTTCGGGCTTGGTATTCTATATCGGGCTGGGGGTTCTTTTTCGGGCTTGGGGTCCTTTTGCGGCCTTGGGTTTCTTTTTCGGGCTTGGGGTCCTTTTTCGGGCATGGGGTCCTTTTTCTGGATTGGGGTCCTTTTTCCGGCTTGGGGCCCTTATTCGTGCTTGTTGTCGTTTTCGAGCTTGGGGTCTTCTTTCGGGCTTGGGATCTTTTTCGGGCATGGGGTCGTTTTCGGGCTTGAGAACTTTTCGGGCATGGGGTCCTTTTTCTGGCTTATGGTCCTTTTTTGGGCTTGGGGTCCTTTTTCGGTCTTGTGGTCCTTTTCGGGCTTGGGGTCCCTTTGCGGGCTTGGGATCATTTTTCGGGCTTGGGGTCCTTCTTCGAGCATGAGGTCCTTTTTCGAGCTTGGGGTCTTTTTCGGGCTTGGGGTCCTTTTTCGAACTTGGAGTCCTTTTTCAGGCTTGGGGTTTTTTTCGGGCTTGGGATCCTTTTTCGGGCTTAGGGTCCTTTTTCTGGCTTGGGGTGGTTTTTCGAAATTGTGGTTCTTTTTCGGGCTTGTGGTTATTTTTCGGCCTCGGGCCCTTTTTCGGGCTTGGTGTCCTTTTCGTGCTTGGGATCATTTTTCGGGCTTGGGGTCCTTTTTCAGATTTGGAGTTCTTTTTCGGGCTTGGGGTCCTTTTCGAATTTGGGGTTCTTTTTCGATCTTAAGATCTTTCACGAGCTTAGGGTTTTTTTCGGGCTTGGGGTCCATTTTCGGGCTTGGGGTCCTTTTTCAAGCTTGTAAGCTTATGATCCTTTTCAGGCTTGTGGTGCTTTTTCGGGCTAGGGGTCTTTTTCGGGCTTGTGGTCCTTTTACGGGCTTGGGGCCCTTTTTCGTACTTAAGGTCTTTTTTCGGGCTTGGAGTCTTTTTCGAATTTGGGGTTCTTTTTCGGGCTTGGGATCTTCTTCGAGCTTAGGGTTCTTTTTCGAACTTGGGGTTCTTTTTCGGGCATGGGGGCCTTTTTCGTGCTAGGGGTCCTTTTTCGGGCTTGGGGTCCTTTTTCGGGCTTGGGATCCTTTTTCGGGCTTGGGGTCCTTTTTTCGGGCTTGGGGTCCTTTTTCGGGCTTGGGGTCCTCTTTCGGACTTAAGATCCTTTTTTGGGCTTGGGTTCATTTTTGGAGCTAGGGGTCCTTTTTCGGGCTTGGGGTTCTTTTTCGGGCGTGGGGTCCTTTTTCAGGCTTGGGGTCCTTTTTCGAACTTGCGGTCTTTTTCGTGCTTGGGGTTCATTTTCGGGCTTGGGGTCTTTTTCGAGCTTGGGGTTTATTTTCGGGCTTGGGGTCCTTTTTCGGGCTTGGGGTCCTTTTTCAAGCTTGTAAGCTTATGGTCCTTTTCAGGCTTGTGGTGCTTTTTCGGGCTAGGGGTCTTTTTCGGGCTTGTGGTCCTTTTTCGGGTTTGGGGTCCTTTTTCGGGCTAGGGGTCCTTTTTAGAATTTGGGGTTCTTTTTCGGACTTGGGATCTTTTTCGAGCTTATGGTTAATTTTCGGGCTTAGGGTCCTTTTTTGGGCTTGGGGTCGTTTTTCGGGTTTGGGATGCTTTTCGGGCTTGGAGTCCTTTTTCGGGCTTGTGGTCCTTTTTCAGGCTAGGGGTATTTTGCAGGCTTGGGGTCCTTTTTCGGGCGTGGGGTCCTTTTCGGATTTGGGGTTCTGTTTCGTGCTTGTTGTCCTTTTTAGAATTTGAGGTTCTTTTTCGGGCTTGGGGTCCTTTTTCGGGCTTGGGGTCCTTTTTCGGGCTTGGAGTCCTTTTTCAGACTTGTGGTCTTTTTCGGGCTAGAGGTCTTTTTCTGGCTTGGGGTCCTTGCTCGGGCTTGAAGTCCTTTTTCGGGCTTGGGGTCCTTTTCGGATTTGTCCTTTTTTGAGCTTGGGGTCCTTTTTCGGGCTTGGGGTTCTTTTCGAGCCTGATGTCCTTTTTTAGGTTAGGGGTCCTTTTTCGGGCTTAGGTTGTTTTTCCGGGCTTGGGGTATTTTTTCGCGCTTGGTGTTCTTTTTCGGGCTTGGGGTCCTTTATCGAGCTTGCGGTGCTTTTCGGGCTTGGAGTCCTTTTTCGGGCTTGGGGTCCTTTTTCTTGCTTGGGGACCTTTTTCAAACTTCGGATCCTTTTTCGGGCTTGGGTCCTTTTTCGGGCTTGGGTCCTTCGAACTGGGCGTCTTTTTTGGGATTTGGGTCCTTTATTGAACTTGTCGTCCTTTTTCGGGCTTGGGGTGGTTTTTCATTCTTGGGGTCCTTTGCGGGCTTGTGGTCCTTTTTCGGGCTTGGTGGTTTTTTTCGGGCTTGGGGTCCTTTTTCGGGCTTGGGGTCCTTTTCGGCTTTGGGGTTCTGTTTCGGGCTTTGGGTCCTTTAAAGAAATTGGGCTTTACGGATTTGGGGTTCTGTTTCGGGCTTAGGGTCCTTTTTCGGCTTTGGGGTCCTTTTTCGGGCTTGGGGTCCTTTTTCGAACGACGGGTCCTTTTTCGGGCTTAGGTCCTTTTTCGGGCTTAAGGTCCTTTTTCGGGCTTATGGTCGTTTTCGGGATCGGGGTATTTTTTCGGGCTTGGTATTCTATATCGGGCTGGGGGTTCTTTTTCGGGCTTGGGGTCCTTTTGCGGCCTTGGGTTTCCTTTTCGGGCTTGGGGTCCTTTTTCTGGCTTGGGGCCCTTATTCGTGCTTGTTGTCGTTTTCGAGCTTGGGGTCTTTTTTCGGGCTTGGGATCTTTTTCGGGCTTGGGGTCGTTTTCGGGCTTGAGAACTTTTCGGGCATGGGGTCCTTTTTCTGGCTTATGGTCCTTTTTTGGGCTTGGGGTCCTTTTTCGGTCTTGTGGTCCTTTTCGGGCTTGGGGTCCTTTTTCGGGCTTGGGGTCCATTTTCGGGCTTGGGGTCCCTTTGCGGGCTTGGGATCTTTTTTCGGGCTTGGGGACCTTCTTCGAGCATGAGGTCCTTTTTCGAGCTTGGGGTCTTTTTCGGGCTTGGGGTCCTTTTTCGAACTTGGAGTCCTTTTTCAGGCTTGGGGTCTTTTTTCGGGCTTGGGATCCTTTTTCGGGCTTAGGGTACTTTTTCTGGCTTGGGGTGGTTTTTCGAAATTGTGGTTCTTTTTCGGGCTTGGGGTCCTTTTTCGGGCTAGGGGTATTTTGCAGGCTTGGGGTCCTTATTCGGGCTTGGGGTCCTTTTCGGATTTGGGGTTCTGTTTCGTGCTTGTTGTCCTTTTCAGAATTTGAGGTTCTTTTTCGGGCTTGGGGTCCTTTTTCGGGCTTGGGGTCCTTTTTCGGGCTTGGAGTCCATTTTCAGACTTGTGGTCTTTTTCGGGCTAGAGGTCTTTTTCTGGCTTGGGGTCCTTGCTCGGGCATGAAGTCCTTTTTCGGGCTTGGGGTCCTTTTCGGATTTGGGGTCCTTTTTGGGCTTGGGGTCCTTTTTCGAATTTGGGGTCCTTTTTCGGGCTTGGAATGTTTTTCGAGCTTAGGGTACTTTTTCGGGCTTGGGGTCCTTCTCGGGCTTGGGGTCCTTTTTCGTATTAGGGGTCTTTTTCGGGCATGGGATCCTTCTCGGGCTTGGGGTCCTTTTTCGGGCTTGGGATCTTTTTTCGTATTAGGGGTCCTTTTTCGGGTTTGGGGTCCTTTTTCGTGATTAGTTCTTTTTAGGGCTTGTGGTCTTTTTCGAGTTTGGGGTACTTTTTCGGGCGTGGGGTCCTCTTTCGGGCTTGGGGTCCTCTTTCGGGCTTATATCCTTTTTCGGGCTTGGGTCCTTTTTCGGACTTGGCGTCTTTTTCGGGCTTTGGGTCTTTATTAAACTTGTGGTCCTTTTTCGGGCTTGGGGTGCTTTTTCATTCTAGGGGTCCTTTTGCGGGCTTGTGGTCCTTTTTCGGGTTTGGGGTCCTTTTTCGGGCTTAGTTCTTTTTTGGGCTTGTGGTCATTTTCGAGTTTGGGGTAATTTTTCGGGCGTGGGGTCCTTTTTCGGGCTTGGGGTCCTCTTTCGGGCTTGGGGTCCTCTTTCGGGCTTATATCCTTTTTCGAACTTCGGGTCCTTTTTCGGGCTTGGGTCCTTTTTCGGGCTTGGGTCCTTTTTCGGGCTTGGGTCCTTCTTCGGGCTTGGCGTCTTTTTTGGGCTTTGGGTCCTTAATTGAATTTGTCGTCCTTTTTCGGGCTTGGGGTGGTTTTTCAGTCTTGGGGTCCTTTTACGGGCTTGGGGTCCTTTTTCGTGCTTGGTGGTTTTTTCGGGCTTGGGGTCCTTTTTCGGGCTTGAGGTCCTTTTTTGGGCTTATTGTAGTTTTCGGGGTCGGGTTATTTTTTCGGGCTTGGTATTTTTTACCGGGCTTGGGGTCCTTTTCCGGGCTTGGGGTCCTTTTTCGGCCTTGGGTTCCTTTTTCGGGCTTGGGGTCATTTTTCGGGCTTATGGTCGTTTTCTGGACTGGGGTCCTTTTTCTGGATTTAGGCCCTTATACGTGCTTGTTGTCGTTTTCGGGCTTGGGGTCTTTTTTCGGGCTTGGGATCTTTTTCGGGCTTGGGGTCTTTTACGGGCTTGAGAACTTTTTCGGGCTTGGAGTCCTTTTTCTGGCTTATGGTCCTTTTTTGGGCTTGGGGTCCTTTTTCGGGCTTGTGGTCCTTTTCGGGCTTGGGGTCCTTTTTCGGGCTTGGGGTCCTTTTTCGGGCTTGGGGTCCTTTTTCGGGCTTGGGGTATTTTTCGGGCTTGGGGTCCATTTTCGGGCTTGGGGTCTTTTTCGGGCTTGGAGTCCTTTTTCTGGCTTGTGGTCTTTTTCGGGCTTGTCGTCCTTTTTTGGGCTAGGGGTCTTTTTTCGGGCTTGTCGTCCTTTTATGGCTTGGGGTCCTTTTTCAGGCTTGGGGTCCTTTTTCGGGCTTGGGGTCCTTTTTCGGGTCTGTGGATCGTCTTTCGGGCTTGAGGTCGTTTTTTGGGTTATGGTTCCCTTTTTTGGTTTCGGTCCTTTTTCGGGCTTGGGGTACTTTTTCGGGCTTTGGGTCCTTTTTAAGGCTTGTAAGCTTGTGGTCTTTTTTCGGGCTTGTGGTCCTTTTTCGGGCTAGGGGTCTTTTGCGGGCTTGGGGTTCTTTTTCGGGCTTGGGGTCCTTTTTCGGATTTTGGGTGCATTTTCGGGCTTGGGATCCTTTTTAGAATTTGGGGTTCGTTTTCAGGCTTTGGATCTTTTTCGAGCTTATGGTTCTTTTTCGGGCTTGGGGTCATTTCTCGGGCTTGTGGTCCTTTTTCGGGCCTTTTTGGGGTCTTTCCTTAGGCTTCTTTCTTTTACGGGCTTGGGTTGCTTTTTCAGACTTGTGGTCCTTTTTCGGCCTTGTAGGTTTGTGGTCCTTTATTGGGCTTGTGGTCCTTTTTCGGGCTAAAGGTCTATTTCGGGATTGGGGTCCTTCTTCGGGCTTGGGATCTTTTTCGAGCTTATGGTCTTTTTTGGGCGTGGGGTCCTTTTCGGGCTTGAGGTCTAATTTCGGTCTTAAGGTCTTTCTTTAGGCTTGTCGTCCTTTTTTGGGCTTGGGGTCTTTTGCATAGTTGGGGTCCTTTTTCAGGCTTGTAAGTTTGTGGTCCTTTTTGGGGCTTATGGTCCTTTTTCGGGCTAAGGGTCTTTGTCGGGACTGGTGTCCTTTTTCTGGCTTGAGGTCCTTTTTCAGGCATCTGGTACTCTTTCGTGCTAGGGGTCTTTTTTCGGGATTGGGGTCCTTTTTCGGGCTTGGGGTCTTTTTCGGGCTTGGGGTCCTTTTTCGGGCTTGGGGTCCCTTTTCGGGCCTGAGGTTTTTTTTCGGGCTTGGGGTCCATTTTCGGGCTTGGGGTCCTTTTTTGAGCTTGGGGTCCTTTTTCGGGCTTTTGGTTCTTTTTCGGGCTTGGGGTCCTTTTTCGGGCTTGAGATCTTTTTCTGGCTTGGGGTCCTTTTTTGAGCTTGAGGTCCTTTTTCGGGCTTTGGGTTCTTTTTCGAATTTGGGGTTTTGACGGGCTTAGGATTCTTTTTTGGGCTTGGTTTCATTTTTGAAGCTTGGTGTCCTTTTTTGGGCTTGAGATCCTTTTTCGGGCTTGGGATCCTTTTTCGGGCTTGGGATCTTCTTTCTTGCGTGGGGTCCTTTTTCGAACTTAGAGTCCGTCTTCGGCCTTGGGGTCTTTTTTCGGGTTTAAGGTCTTTTTCGGGCTTGGAATCCTTTTTCGGGCTTAGGGTCCTTCTTCTGGCTTGGGGTCGTTTTTCGAAATTGGGGTTCTTTTTCGGGATTGTGGTGATTTTTCGACCTCGGGCCCTTTTTCGGGCTTGGGGTCCTTTTTCTTGCTTGGGATCATTTTTCGGTCTTGTTTGCACTCTTTCGGGCTTGGGGTCCTTTTTCGGGCTTGGGATCCTTTTTCGGGCTTGTAGTCCTCTTTCGTGCTTGGGGTCTTTTTTAGGGCTTGGGGTCCCTTTTCAGGCATGGAGTCTTTTTACAGGCTTGAGGTCATTTTTCGAGCTTGGGGTCCTTTTTCGGGCTTTGGGTTCTTTTTCGGGCTTAGGGTCCTTTTTCGGGCCTGAGGTCCTTTTTCGGGCTTGGGGTCCTTTTCGGGCTTGGGATCTTTTTCGAGCCTATGGTTCTTTTTCGTGCGTGGTGTCCTATTCGGGCTTGGGGTCTATTTTCGGGATTGGGGTTTTTCTTTTGGCTTGTCCTCCTTTTTCGGGCTTGGGATGCTTTTTCAGACTTGGGGTCCATTTTCGGGCCTCAGGTACTTTTTTGGGCTTGTGGTCCTTTTTGGGGCTTTGGGTTTTTTTTCGGGCTTGTGGTCCTTTCGGGCTAGGCGTCTTTTTCGGACTTGTGGTCCTTTTCGGGCTTGGGGTCCTTTTTTTTGCTTGGGGTCTTTTTTCGTGCTTGGGGTCCTTTTTCGAGCTTTAGGTTCTTTTTCTGGCTTGTGGTCCTTCTCGGGCTCGGGGTCCTTTTTCGGGCTTATGGTCTTTTTTCGGACTAGGGGTCTTTTTCGGGCTTGGGAGCCTTTTTCGGGCTTAGGGTCCTTTTTCTGGCTTGGGGTCGTTTTTCGAAATTGGGGTTCTTTTTCGGGCTTGTGGTTATTTTTCGGCCTTGGGCCCTTTTTCGGGCTTAGGGTCCTTTTCGTGCTTGGGATCTTTTTCGAGCCTATGGTCCTTTTTCGTGCGTGGTGTCATTTTCGGGCTTGGGGTCTATTTTCGGGATTGGGGTCTTTCTTTAGGCTTGTCGTCCTTTTTTGGGCTTGGGGTCCTTTTTCGGGCTTGGGATCATTTTTCGGGCTTGGGATCCTTTTTCGGGCTTGGGGTCCTTCTTCGGGCTTAGGATCCTTTTTTGGGCTCGGGGTCCTTTTTCGAGCTTAGGGTCCTTTTTCGGGCGTAAGGTACTTTTTCGGGCTTGGGGTCCTCTTTCTGGCTTAGGTCCTTTTTAGGGCTTGGCGTCTTTTTCGGGCTTTGGGTCCTTTATTGAGCTTGTCGTCCTTTTTCGGGCTTGGGGTGGTTTTTCAGGCTTGGGGTCCTTTTGCGAGCTTATTGTCTTTTTCGGGTTTGGAGTCCATTTTCGGGTTTGGGATCCTTTTTCGGGCTTGGTGTTTTTTTCGGGCTTGAGGTCCTATTTCGGGCCTGGGATCCTTTTGCGGGCTTGGGGTCCTTTTTCGAGCCTAGGGTCCTTTTCGGGCTTAGGGTCCTTTTCGGGCTTAGGGTCCTTTTTCAATTGTGGTCTTTTTCGGGCTTGGGGTCCTTTTCGGGCTTGGGGTCCTTTTTCATGCTTGGGGTCCTTTTCGGGCTTGGGGTCCTCTTCCATGCTTGTGGTCTGTATCGGGCTGGGGGTCCCTTTTTGGGTTTGTGGATCGTCTTTCGGGCTTCCGGTCCTTTTTTCGGGCTTGGGGTCTTTTTCGGGCTTGGAGTACTTTTTCGGGTTTGGGGTCCTATTTCGGGTGTGTGGTCTTTTTCGGGCTTGGGGTCCTTTTTCTGGCTAGGGGTCGTTTTTCGGGCTTGGGGTCCTTTTTCGGGCTTGAGGTCCTTTTTCGGGCATGGGGTCCTTTTTAGGGCTTGTGATCCTTTTCGGGCTTGGGGTCTTTCTTTAGGCTTGTCGTCCTTTTACGATTTTGGGGTGCTTTTTCAGGCTTGGGGTCCTTTTTCGGGCTAAGGGTCCTTTTCGGGTCCTTTTACAGGCTTGGGGTCCTTTTTCGTGCTTGGGGTCCATTTTCGGGCTTGGGGTCTTTATCGAGCTTGGGGTCCTTTTTCGAGCTTGGGGTCGTTTCACGGGCTTAGGGTGCTTTTCGGGCTTGGATTCCTTTTCGGAATTGGGGTCCTTTTTCGGGTTTGGGGTCTTTATCGCGCTTGGGGTCCTTTTCCTGGCTTGGGGTCCTTTTTTGGGCTTGGGGTCCTAATTCGGGCTTGAGGTCCTTTTTCGGGCTTATGGTCCTTTTTTGGACTTATGGTCCCTTTTTGAGCTAGGGGTCCTTTTTCGGGCTTGGGGTCCTTTTTAAACTTGGGGTCTTTCCTTAGGCTTGTCTTTCTTTTACGGGCTTGGGGTGCTTTTTCGGACTTCGGGTCCTTTTTCGGCCTTGTAAGTTTGTGGTCCTTTATTGGGCTTGTGGTCCTTTTTCGGGCTAAGGTCTTTTTCGGGATTGGGGTCCTTTTTCGGGCTTAGGATCTTTTTCGAGCTTATGGTCCTTTTTGGGCGTGGGGTCCTTTTCGGGCTTGAGGTCTTTTTTCGGTCTTGGGGTCTTTCTTTAGGCTTGTCGTCCTTTTTTGGGCTTGGGGTCTTTTGCATACTTGGGGTCCTTTTTCAGGCTTGTAAGTTTGTGGTCCTTTTTGGGGCTTAGGGTCCTTTTTCGGGCTAAGGGTCTTTGTCGGGATTGGTGTCCTTTTTCTGGCTTGGGGTCCTTTTTCAGGCATCTGGTACTTTTTCGTGCTAGGGGTCCTTTTTCGGGATTGGGGTCCTTTTTCGGGCTTGGGGTCCTTTTTCGGGCTTGGGATCCCTTTTCGGGCCTGAGGTTTTTTTTCGGGCTTGGGGTCCTTTTTCGGGCTTGGGGACCTTTTTCGGGCTTGGGATCCTTTTTCGGGCTTGGGGTCCTTTTTTGAGCTTGGGGTCCTTTTTCGGGCTTTTGGTTCTTTACTTAAAGTACTTTTTCGGGCTTGGGGTCCTCTTTCTGACTTGGGTCCTTTTTAGGGCTTGGCGTCTTTCGGGCTTGGAGTCCTTTTTCGGGATTGGGATCCTTTTTCGGGCTTGGTGTTTTTTTGGGCTTGGGGTCCTTTTTCGGGCCTGAGATCCTTTTCGGGCTTGGGGTCCTTTTTCGGGTTCGGGATCCTTTTTCGGGCTTAGGGTCCTTTTTCAGTTGTGGCTTGGGTCCTTTTTAGGGCTTGGCGTCTTTTTCGGGTTTGGGATCCTTTTTCGGGTTTGGGATCCTTTTTCGGGCTTGGTGTTTTTTCGGGCTTGGGGTCCTTTTTCGGGCCTGGTATCCTTTTTCGGGCTTGGAGTCCTTTTTCGGGCTTGTGGTCCTTTTTCGGGCTTAGGGTCCTTTTC
Organism: Topomyia yanbarensis; assembly: GCF_030247195.1. Classification (NCBI taxonomy): domain Eukaryota; kingdom Metazoa; phylum Arthropoda; class Insecta; order Diptera; family Culicidae; genus Topomyia; species Topomyia yanbarensis. The sequence continues at coordinate 126,080 of NW_026683448.1, read as the reverse complement.
GGGCTTAGGTTCCTTTTTCAGTTGTTGTCTTTTTCGGGCTTGGGGTCCTTTTCGGGCTTGGGGTACTTTTCCGGGCTTGGGGTCCTTTTCGGGCTTGGGGTCCTCTTCCATGCTTGTGGTATTTATCGGGCTTGGGGTTCTTTTTCGGGTTTGTGGATCGTCTTTAGGGCTTGCGGTCCTTTTCGGGCTTGGGGTCTTTTTCGGGCTTGGAGTACTTTTTCGAGATTGGGGTCCTTTTTCGGGTGTGTGGTCTTTTTCGGGCTTGGGGTCCTTTTTCTGGCTAAGGTTCTTTTTCGGGATTGGGGTCCTTTTTCGGGCTTGAAGTCCTTTTTCGGGCTTGGGAATCTTTTTCGGGCTTGGGGTCCTTTTCTGGCTTTAAGTCCTCTTTCAGGCTTGTGGTCTCTATCGGGCTTGGCGTCTTTTTCGGGCTTGGAGTCCTTTTTCGGGTTTGGGATCCTTTTTTGGGCTTGGTGTTTTTTTCGGGCTTGGGGTCCTTTTTCAGGCTTGTAAGCTTATGGTCCTTTTTCGAGCTTGTGGTCCTTTTTCGGGCTAGCGGTCTTTTTCGGACTTGGGATCCTTTTTCGAGCTTAGGGTCCTTTTTCTGGCTTGGTGTCGTTTTTCGAAATTGGTGTTCTTTTTCGGGCTTGTGGTTATTTTTCGGCCTCGGGCCCTTTTTCGGGCTTAGGGTCCTTTTTCGTGCTTGGGATCATTTTTCGGTCTTGTGGTCCTCTTTCGGGCTTGGGGTCCTTTTTCGGGCTTGGGGTCCTCTTCCATGCTTGTGATGTGTATCGGGCTTGGGGTCCTTTTTCGGGTTTGTGGATCGTCTTTCGGGCTTCCGGTCCTTTTTTGGGCTTGGGGTCTTTTTCGGGTTTGTGGTCCTTTTTCGGGATTGGGGTCCTATTTCGGGTGTGTGGTCTTTTTCGGGCTTGGGGTCCTTTTTCTGGCTTGGGGTCGTTTTTCGGGCTTGGGGTCCTTTTTCGGGCTTGAGGTCCTTTTTCGGGTTAATGGTCCTTTTATGTGCTTGGGGTCCTTTTTCGGGCTTGTGGTCCTTTTCGGGCTAGGGGTCTTTCTTTAGGCTTGTCGTCCTTTTACGGTTTTGGGGTGCTTTTTCAGGCTTGGGGTCCTTTTTCGGGCTAAGGGTCCTTTTCGGGTTCTTTTACAGGCTTTGGGTCCTTTTTCGTGCTTGGGGTCCATTTTCGGGCTTAGGGTCTTTTTCGAGCTTGGGGTCCTTTTTCGAGCTTGGGGTCGTTTTACGGGCTTGGGTTGCTTTTCGGGCTTGGAGTCCTTTTCGGAATTGGGGTCCTTTTTCGAGCTTGGGGTCTTTATCGGGCTTGGGGTCCTTTTCCTGGCTTGGGGTCCTTTTTTGGGCTTGGGGTCCTAATTCGGGCTTGAGGTCCTTTTTCGGGCGTATGGTCCTTTTTTGGGCTTATGGTCCCTTTTTGGGCTAGGGTCCTTTTTCGGGCTTGGGCTCCTTTTTAAACTTGGGGTCTTTCCTTAGGCTTGTCTTTCTTTTACGGGCTTGGGGTGCTTTTTCAGACTTCGGGTCCTTTTTCGGCCTTGGAAGTTTGTGGTCCTTTATTGGGCTTGTGGTCCTTTTTCTGGCTAAGGTCTTTTTCGGGATTGGGGTCCTTTTTCGGGCTTGGGATCTTTTTCGAGCTTGTGGTCCTTTTTGGGCGTGGGGTCCTTTTCGGGCTTGAGGTCTATTTTAGGTCTTGGGGTCTTTCTTTAGGCTTGTCGTCCTTTTTTGGGCTTGGGGTCTTTTGCATGCTTTGGGTCATTTTTCAGGCTTGTAAGTTTGTGGTCCTTTTTCTGACTTGGGGTCCTTTTTCAGGCATGGGGTAATTTTTCGTGCTAGGGGTCCTTTTTCGTGCTTGGGGTCCTTTTTTAGGCTTGGGGTCCTTTTTCGGGCTTGGGGTTTTTTTCGGGCTTGGGGTTCTTTTTCGGGCTTGGGGTCCTTTTTCGGGCCTGAGGTTCTTTTTCGGGCTTGGGGTTCTTTTTCGGGCTTGGGGTCCTTTTTCGGGCTTGGGGTCCTTTTTCGGGCTTGGGGTCCTTTTTCGGGCTTGGGGTCCTTTTTTGGGTTTGAGGTCCTTTTTCGGGCTTTGGTTTCCTTTTCGGGCTTGGGGTCCTTTTTCGGGCCTGAGGTCTTTTTTCGGGCGTGGGGTCTTTCTTCGGGCTTGGGGTTCTTTTTCGAATTTGGGTTTTTTTTCGGGCTTAGGATTCTTTTTTGGGCTTGGGATCCTTTTTCGGGCTTGGGATCCTTTTTCGGGCTTGGGGTCTTTTTTCTGGCGTGAGGCCCTTTTTCGAGCTTGGAGTCCTTTATCGGGCTTGGGCTCTTTTTTCGGGGTTGGGGTCTTTTTTCGGGCTTGGGATCCTTTTTCGGGCTTAGGGTTCTTTTTCTGGCTTGGCGACGTTTTTCGAAATTGGGGTTCTTTTTCGGGTTTGTGGTTATCTTTCGGCCTCGGGCCCTTTTTCGGGCTTGGGGTCCTTTTCGTGCTTGGGATCTTTTTTCGGTCTTGTGGTCCTTTTTCGGGCTTGGGGTCCTTTTTAGGGCTTGGGGTCCCTTTTCAGGCTTGGAGTCTTTTTACAGGCTTGGGGTCATTTTTCGAGCTTGGGGTACTTTTTCGGGCTTTGGGTTCTTTTTCGGACTTAGGGTCCTTTTTCGGTCCTGAGGTCCTTTTTCGGGCTTGGGGTTCTTTTCGGACTTGGGATCTTTTTCGAGCTTATGGTTCTTTTTCGGGCGTGGTGTCCTTTTCGGGCTAGGGGTCTATTTTCGGGCTTGGGGTCTTTCTTTAGGCTTGTCGTCCTTTTTCGGGCTTGGGATGCTTTTTCAGGCTTGGGGTCCATTTTCGGGCCTCAGGTACTTTTTTGGGTTTGTGGTCCTTTTTGGGGCTTGGGGTCCTTTTTCGGGCTTGTGGTCCTTTCTGGCTAGGGGTCTTTTTTGGACTTGTGGTCATTTTTCGGGCTTGGGGTCCTTTTTCGGGATTTGGGTCTTTTTCGGGCTTGGGGTCCTTTTCCGAGCTTGAGGGTCTTTTTCTGGCTTGGGGTCCTTCTCGGGCTCGGTGACCTTTTTCGGGCTTGTGGTCCTTTTTCGGACTAGGGGTATTTTTCGGGCTTGGGATCTTTTTCGAGCTTATGGTCCTTTTTGGGCGTGGGGTCCTTTTCGGGCTTGTGGTCTATTTTCGGTCTTGGGGTCTTTCTTTAGGCTTGTCGTCCTTTTTTGGGCTTGGGGTCTTTTGCATGCTTTGGGTCATTTTTCAGGCTTGTAAGTTTGTGGTCCTTTTTCTGACTTGGGGTCCTTTTTCAGGCATGGGGTAATTTTTCGTGCTAGGGGTCCTTTTTCGTGCTTGGGGTCCTTTTTTAGGCTTGGGGTCCTTTTTCGGGCTTGGGGTCTTTTTCGGGCTTGGGGTTCTTTTTCGGGCTTGGGGTCCTTTAGCGGGCCTGAGGTTCTTTTTCGGGCTTGTGGTTCTTTTTCGGGCTTGGTGTCCTTTTTCGGGCTTGGGGTCCTTTTTCGGGCTTGGGGTCCTTTTTCGGGCTTGGGGTCCTTTTTTGGGTTTGAGGTCCTTTTTCGGGCTTTGGTTTCCTTTTCGGGCTTGGGGTCCTTTTTCGGGCCTGAGGTCTTTTTTCGGGCTTGGGGTCCTTTTCGGGCGTGGGGTCTTTCTTCGGGCTTGGGGTTCTTTTTCGAATTTGGGTTTTTTTTCGGGCTTAGGATTCTTTTTTGGGCTTGGGATCCTTTTTCGGGCTTGGGATCCTTTTTCGGGCTTGGGGTCTTTTTTTCTGGCGTGAGGCCCTTTTTCGAGCTTGGAGTCCTTTATTGGGCTTGGGCTCTTTTTTCGGGGTTGGGGTCTTTTTTCGGGCTTGGGACCCTTTTTCGGGCTTAGGGTCCTTTTTCTGGCTTGGCGTCGTTTTTCGAAATTGAGGTTCTTTTTCGGGTTTGTGGTTATTTTTCGGCCTCGGGCCCTTTTTCGGGCTTGGGGTCCTTTTCGTGCTTGGGATCTTTTTTCGGTCTAGTGGTCCTTTTTCGGGCTTGGGGTCCTTTTTAGGGCTTGGGGTCCCTTTTCAGGCTTGGAGTCTTTTTACAGGCTTGGGGTCATTTTTCGAGCTTGGGGTACTTTTTCGGGCTTTGGGTTCTTTTTCGGACTTAGGGTCCTTTTTCGGTCCTGAGGTCCTTTTTCGGGCTTATGGTTCTTTTTCGGGCGTGGTGTCCTTTTCGGGCTAGGGGTCTATTTTCGGGCTTGGGGTCTTTCTTTAGGCTTGTCGTCCTTTTTCGGGCTTGGGATGCTTTTTCAGGCTTGGGGTCCATTTTCGGGCCTCAGGTACTTTTTTGGGTTTGTGGTCCTTTTTGGGGCTTGGGGTCCTTTTTCGGGCTTGTGGTCCTTTCTGGCTAGGGGTCTTTTTTGGACTTGTGGTCCTTTTTCGGGCTTGGGGTCCTTTTTCGGGATTTGGGTCTTTTTCGGGCTTGGGGTCCTTTTTCGAGCTTGAGGGTCTTTTTCTGGCTTGGGGTCCTTCTCGGGCTCGGTGACCTTTTTCGGGCTTGTGGTCCTTTTTCGGACTAGGGGTATTTTTCGGGCTTGGGATCTTTTTCGAGCTTATGGTCCTTTTTGGGCGTGGGGTCCTTTTCGGGCTTAGGATCCTTTTTTTGGGCTCGGGGTCCTTTTTAGAGCTTAGGGTCCTTTTTCGGGCGTAAAGTACTTTTTCGGGCTTGGGGTCCTCTTTCTGACTTGGGTCCTTTTTAGGGCTTGGCGTCTTTCGGACTTGGAGTCCTTTTTCGGGATTGGGATCCTTTTTCGGGCTTGGTGTTTTTTTCGGGCTTGGGGTCCTTTTTCGGGCCTGGGATCCTTTTTCGGGCTGGGGGTCCTTTTTCGGGCTCGGGATCCTTTTTTGGGCTTAGGGTCCTTTTCGGGCTTAGGGTCCTTTTTCAGTTGTGGCTTGGGTCCTTTTTAGGGCTTGGCGTCTTTTTCTGGCTTGGAGTCCTTTTTCGGGTTTGGGATCCTTTTTCGGGCTTGGTGTTTTTTGGGGCTTGGGGTCCTTTTTTGGGCCTGGGATCCTTTTTCGGGCTTGGGGTCCTTTTTCGGGCTTAGGGTCCTTTTCGGGCTTAGGGTCCTTTTTCAGTTGTTGTCTTTTTCGGGCTTGGGGTCCTTTTCGGGCTTGGGGTACTTTTTCGGGCTTGGGGTCCTTTTCGGGCTTGGGGTCCTCTTCCATCCTTGTGGTCTTTATCGGGCTTGGGGTCCTTTTTCGGGCTTGGAGTACTTTTTCGAGATTGGGGTCCTTTTTCGGGTGTGTGGTCTTTTTCGGGCTTGGGGTCCTTTTTCTGGCTAATGTTCTTTTTCGGGATTGGGGTGCTTTTTCAGGCTTGGAGTCCTTTTTCGGGCTTGGGGTCCTTTTCTGGCTTTAAGTCCTCTTTCAGGCTTGTGGTCTCTATCGGGCTTGGCGTTTTTTTCGGGCTTGGAGTCCTTTTTCGGGTTAGGGATCCTTTTTCGGGCTTGGTATTTTTTTCGGGCTTGGGGTCCTCTTGTCTTTTTTCGGGCTTCAAGTGCTTTTTTAGGCTTGGCGTCCTTTTTCGGGCTTGGGGTTCTTTTTCAGGCTTGTAAGCTTATGGTCCTTTTTCGAGCTTTTGGTCCTTTTTCGGGCTAGGGGTCTTTTTCGGACTTGGGATCCTTTTTGGGGCTGGGGGTCCGTTTTTCGGACTTGGGGTTCTTCCTCGGGCTTGAGGTCCTTCTTCGGGCTTGGGGTCGTTTTCGGGTTTGGGGTCCTTCTTCGGGCTTGTGTTCCTTTCTGGGCTTGGGTTCATTTTTGGAGCTAGTGGTCCTTTTTCGGGCTTGTCGTTATTTTCGGGCTTGAGGTCCTTTTGCTGGCTTGGGGTCGTTTTTCGAAATTGGGTTCCTTTTGCGGTCTTTTTCGAGCTTGGGGTTCATTTTCGGGCTTGGGTTTCTCCCACTGGCTTGGGGTCCTTTTTCGTGGCTGGGATTCTTTTTCGGGCTTGTAGTCCTCCTTCGGGCTTAGGGTCCTTTTTCGGGCTTAGGGTCCCATTTCAGGCATGGAGTACTTTTTCAGGCTTGGGGTCCTTTTTCGAGCTTGGGGTCCTTTTTCGAGCTTGGGGTCCTTTTTCGGGCTTGGGGTCTTTTTCGAATTTGTGGATCTTTTTCGGGCTTGAGATCTTTTTCGAGCTTAGGTTTCTTATTCGGGCTTGGGGTCCTTTTTCGGGGCTGGGGTCCTTTTTCGGGCAAGGGGTCCGTTTTCGGGCTTGGGGTCCGTTTTTCGGACTTTGGATCCTTTTTGGGGTTTGGGGTCCTTTTTTCGGGCTTGCGGTCCTTTTTCAAGTTTGGGGTCCTTTTTCGGAATTAGGATGCTTTTTTGAGCTTGGGTTCATTTTTGGTGCTAGGGGTCCTTTTTCGGGCTTGGAGTCCTTTTTCGGGCTTGGGGTCCTTTTTCGGACTTGCGGTCCTTTTTCGTGCTTGGGATCCTCTTTCGGGCTTGGGGTCCTTTCTCGGGCTCATGGTCCTTTTTCGAGCTTGGGGTTCTTTTTCAAACTTGGGGTCCTTCTTCGGGCTTGGGGTCGTTTTCGGGCTTGTGGTCCTTTTTCGGAATTAGGATCCTTTTTTGGGCTTGGGTTCATTTTTGGAGCTAGGGGTCCTTTTTCGGGCTTGTCGTCCTTTTCGGGTTTGGGGTCCTTTTACTGACTTGGGGTCGTTTTTCGAAATTGGGTTCCTTTTTCGGGCTTGCGGTCTTTTTCGAGCTTGGGGTTCATTTTCGGGCTTGGGGTCCTCCCACTGGCTTGGGGTCGTTTTTCGTGGTTGGGATTCTTTTTCGGGCTTGTAGTCCTCTTTCGGGCTTAGGGTCCTTTTTCGGGCTTAGGGTCGCTTTTCAGGCATGGAGTCCTTTTTCAGGCTTGGGGTCCTTTTTCGAGCTTGGGGTGCTTTTTCGGGCTTGGGGTCCTTTTTTGTGCTTGGGGTCCTTTTCGGGCTTCGGGTCCTTTTTCAGGCATGTGGTCTTTTTCGGACTTGAAGTCTTTTTTCGGGCTTGGGAACCTTTTTCGGGCTTGGGGTCCTTTTCTGGCTTTGGGTCACCTTTCAGGTTTGTGGTCTTTATCGGGTTTGGGGTCCTTTTTCGGGATTGTGGATCGTCCTTCGGGCTTGATGTCCTTTTTTGGGGTATGGGTCGTATTTTTGAGCTTTGGGTCCTTTTTTGGGCTTGGGATCCTTTTTCGGGCTTGGTGTCCTTTTTCAGGCTTGTATTTTTGTGGTCCTTTTTCGGGCTAGGGGTCTTTTGCGGGCTTGGGGTCCTTTTCGGGCTTGGGTCCTTTTTCTGGCTTGGGGTCCTTTTTCGAGCTTGTGGTCCTTTTTCGGGATAGGAGTCTTTTGCGGGCTTGAGGTCCTTTTCGGGCTTGGGATCCTTTCTCGGGCTGGGAGTCTTTCTTTAGGCATGTCGTCCATTTTCGGGCTTCAGGAATCAGGAATCAGTAACGTCTGGCTCAAATGGCACGTTCCCCATGTTGATCGGAGATTTGTGCCTTGCCATCATTTTTCTGATGGGAGGGATTGGGGAAGTGGTAATTTTAGGGGTAAGGAAAACAACGACACAGAACAATTAAAACAGAGCATTCTGCACCCCCGGAGTGATGCTGAACGATCTGCAGGTGCAACAGCAGCAGGAATAAAACTTCCAACCCCCGGAGGGATTTAAAACCTCTACTCAAACAGTGAGCGGATATATCAACACCCCGAGGGGATATTGAGATAACAGAACGACAACACCCCCGAAGAGATATTGTCATTCAAATACGGCTAAAAAACTATAGCTCTTTACCACACTGGGTTAGGAACAAAAGCATATCCTTAAATTTCAGCTCTCTGTACATAGGTTCATCTTTGTATGGAGAACCAAAAATCCGGATGCGCAATTGCATTAATACAGGGCAATTGCATTTCAAATGATATGATGTTCCGTAATCGGATTCACAAAGATCACATGAATAATACTCAGCGCGCTGAATAGTAGCAATGTGATAATTGAGCTCGCAATGTCCAGTCAGTGCCCTGACCAGAATACTGCAGTTGTGCTTGGAAAAATGCAACACATTTTTTGACATTTTCGGACTCACATCCGGCAGAAAAGCCTTTGTTTGAACGCAAGTTTGCAAGCTACGCCAATGGTTGGCATGTTCGAATGCAGCCCAAGAGCAAATCTTGTGCTTTATCCAACTTATTCACAGTGGTAGAACTGGTTCTGGACCAACGAAATCAGTCGCAACGCCAGCTCTAGCCAATTCGTCCGCCCATTCATTTCCAGTAATACCGGAATGACCGGGTACCCTTAGAAGGTAGATAGCATTTGAAATGCTAAGTTCTTCGATTTGAGTTCGACATGCGATTACTAATTTCGATCTTGAATCTGCCGAACTAAGTGCTTTCAGGGCAGCCTGACTGTCAGAGCAAAAATAGATTCTTTTACCGCAAATTCCCTGTTGAAGTGCGGATTGTACGCCACACAGAATCGCAAAGATTTCTGCTTGGAATACGGTACAGTATCTACCAAGCGAATGAGATTGGTTTAATCTCCTCTCATGACAATAGACACCAGCACCGGCTCGGCTCTCCAACAAAGAACCGTCCGTATAACGAACTACGTATTCTTCAAGTTGTCGCTCCATCCAGCCAGACAGCCATTCCTCACGAAGAGGAATTCTCACATTGAAAGTTTTAGAAGGAAAACTACATGTGAGTGTAAGGTCACTGGGAGCAAGTGTGTATTCATCCCAAGTAACCATTTGGGGCCACAGTCTTGTGTGGCTAGTTACACGATCTATTGGGTTACTGTTCCAGAGCCCAGTAACCCTAAGACGGTATGCACAAGAAAGTGCTTCTTGTTTCAGAAACACATGTAGTGGTTTTATGTTCAAGAGTGCCTCGAGAGCAGCAGTAGGTGTTGTTGAGAACGCACCAGTCATCGCCATCAAGACCATTCCCTGAAGATGGTTTAACTTTGATTGGATTGTCATGACTTCTGCCTTCTGCCACCAAACAAGGCACCCGTATGCCAGTATTGGTCTAACAATTGTTGTGTGGATCCACTGAATGTACTTGGGTTTGAGTCCCCAAGATTTGCCGAAAGCCCGTCTACATTAGCCAAAGGCCATGCAAGCTTTCTTGATCCTGAAATCGATGTGAGCTGTCCAATTAAGTTTTGAGTCGAGAATTACCCCAACGTACTTAACTTGATCTTCGACAATAATTTCAGAGTCAAAAAAACTGCAATGGACGAGCTCCGGTTGTAATCCTTCGTTGCGTGAAAAGCACCATTGAGGTTTTATTTGGATTAACTGATGGTCCAACATGAAGACACCACCGCTCAACAACACATCAGGCTTGTTGCATCAAATCAAAAAGTGTGCCAATGCAAATACCGGTGATCACCATATGACAATCATCGGCGAAACCATACGTCGGAAACCCAAGCTCATTTAGTTTTCTCAACAAGCTATCGGCGACAAGGTTCCATAGAAGTGGTGTCAGCACACCACCTTGAGGACATCCGCAGACACTCAGTTTCCTCATCTCTACTTGTCGTACCGATGAGCACAGATGTCGGTTGCTAAGCATTGCGTGTATCCAGTTCGTGATATATGAAGGTACTCCATGATCTCGTGCTGCTTCCAACATGGATTCGAAAGACACGTTGTCAAAAGCGCCTTCAATACCGAGAAAAACTCCTAAACTTGATTGCTTTTGTGAAAAAGCTTTTTCAATGTTGTAGACAACATTGTGTAACAGGGTGGTAGTAGACTTCCCCCGCTGATATGCATGTTGCATTGCATGCAGCGGGTGTTCGCCCAAGCTACCATCCCGAATGTAGTGGTCGATCAAACGTTCCACTTATTTGAGAAGGAAGGAGGTCAGACTGATCGGTCTAAAGCTCTTTGCCTCCTCATAAGTGACGCGGCCACCTTTGGGAATGAATTTGACAGTTATTTCCATAACTGACATACTTCAACCCGCCGGATGCCACGCGGCCTCTAGGCTGGTTTTGTCCGGAGAAAGATAATAGAGTTATCAACCTCCTAGTGGACCACAGCCAGTTACTGGGGAGTTCGCCCGGCTCTTCCCAGGCTCCGTTCGCCATTGAGAAGATTTTAAACCCCCTCAACAATTTTACCCATAGCACGGGTCACATGACACTATGGAATTGGGGTTCCCTGTTTGGTGTTACCACCGGAACAGGTAGTCAGTAGTGTAACTCTTAGCCGGTTGAAACAACCACTACCAACACTACACGGCTTATCTAGGCTGTTCGGAGAAAGAAGCTGACATTGATGGACAGCTCCCATAGATGGCCGAACAGTCGTCCATTTTCGGGCTTGGGGTGCTTTTTCAGGCTTGGGGTCCATTTTCGGGCTTGTGGTCCTTTCTCGGGTTTGTGGTCATTTTTCGGGCTTGGGGTCCTTTTTCGGGCTTATGGTCTTTTTCGGATTTCGGGTCCTTTTTCGGGCTTGGGGTCCTTTTTCGAATTTGGGGTTCTTTTTCGGGTTTGGGATCTTTTTCGAGCTTAGGGTTCTTTTCGGGCTTGGTGTCCTTTTCGGGCTTGGAGTCCTTTTTCGGGCTTGGGGTCTTTCTTTAGGCTTGTCGTCCTTTTTCGGGCTTCAGGTGCTTTTTTAGCCTTGGTGTCCTTTTTCGGGCCTCAGGTGCTTTTTTGGGCTTGTTGTCCTTTTAAGGGCTTTGATTCCTTTTCGGGGCTTGGGGTCCATTTTCGGGCTTGGGGTCCTTTTTCAAGCTGGTAAGCTTATGGTCCTTTTCGGGATTGTGGTCCTTTTTCGGGCTAGGGGTTTTTTCAGGTTAGTGGTCCTTTTACGGGCTTGGGGCCCTTTTTCGTACTTGGGGTCTTTTTTCGGGCTTGGGGTCCTTTTTCGAATTTGGAGTTCTTTTTCGGGCTTGGTATCTTTTTCGAGCTTAGGGTTCTTTTTCGGACTTGGGGTCCTTTTTCGGGCCTGGGGTCCTTTTTCGGGCTAGGGGTCCTTTTTCGGGCTTGGGGTCTTTTTTCGGGCTTGGGATCCTTTTTCGGGCTTGGGGTCCTTTTTTCGGGCTTGGGGTCCTTTTTCGGGCTTGGGGTCCTCTTTCGGACTTAAGATCCTTTTTTGGGCTTGGGTTCATTTTTGGAGCTAGGGGTCCTTTTTCGGGCTTGGGGTTCTTTTTCGGTCGTGGGGTCCTTTTTCAGGTTTGGGGTCCTTTTTCGAACTTGCGGTCCTTTTTCGTGCTTGGGGTCCTCTTTCGGACTTGGGGTCCTTTCTCGGGCTCGTGGTCCTTTTTCGAGATTGGGGTCCTTTTTCGGGCATAGGGTGCTTTTTCAAACTTGGGGTCCTTCTTCGGTCTTGGTGTCGTTTTCGGGGTTGGGATCCTTCTTCAGGCTTGTAAGCTTGTGGTCCTTTTTCGGGCTTGAGGTCCTTTTGCTGGCTTGGGTCGTTTTTCGAAATAGGGTTCCTTTTTCGGGCTTGCGGTCTTTTTCGAGCTTGGGGTTCATTTTCGGGCTTGGGGTCCTTCCACTGGCTTGGGGTACTTTTTCGGACTTAGGGTCCCTTTTCAGGCATGGAGTCCATTTTCAAACTTGGGGTCCTTTTTCGGGCTTGGGATCCTTTTCGGGCTTTGGGTCCTTTTTCAGGCTTGTGGTCTTTTTCGAGCTTGAAGTCTTTTTTCGGGCTTGTGGTCCTTTTTCGGGCTAGGGGTCTTTTTCTGGCTTGGGGTATTGTTTTCGGGCTTGTGGTCCTTTTTCGGGCTTGGGGTCCTTTTTCTGATTTTGAGTTCTTTTTCGGGCTTGGAGTCCTTTTTAGAATTTGGGGTTCTTTTTCGGGCTTGGGGTCCTTCTCGGATTTGGGTTTCTGTTTCAGGCTTAGGGTCTTTTTTCGGGCTTGGGGTTCTTTTTCGAGCTTGAGGTCCTTTTCCGGGCTTGGGGTCCTTCTTTAGGCTTGTCGCCCATTTTCGGGCTTGGGGTGCTTTTTCAGGCTTGAGGTACTTTTTCGGGCTTGGGGTAGTTTTTCGGGTTGGGGTGCTTTTCGGGCTTGGAGTCCTTTTTCGGGCTTGTGGTCCTTTTTCGAGCTAGGGGTCTTTTGCATGCTTGGGGTCCTTTTTCGGGCTTGGCGTCCTTTTCGGATTTGGGGTTCTGTTTCGTGCTTGGGGTCCTTTTTAGAATTTGGGGTTCTTTTTCGGGCTTGGGGTCCTTTTCAGATTTGGGTTTCTGTTTCAGGCTTAGGGTCCTTTTTCGGGCTTGGGGTCCTTTTTCTGGCTTCAGGTCCATTTCGGGCTTGGGCTCTTTCTTTAGGCTTGTCGTCCTTTTTCGGGCTTGTGGTGCTTTTGCAGGCTTGGGGTTCTTTTTCGGGCCTCAGGTGCTTTTTTGGGCTTGTGGTCCTTTTTGGGGCTTTGGGTCCTTTTTCGGGCTTGGGGTCCTTTTTCACACTTGTGGTCTTTTTCGGGCTGGAGGTTTTTTTCGGGCTTAGGGTCCTTGCTCGGGCTTGATGTCCTTTTTCGGGCTTTTGGGCTTTGGGTCCTTTTTCGAATTTGGGTTCCTTTTTCGGGCTTGGGATGTTTTTCGAGTTAGGGTTCTTTATCGGGCTTGGGGTCCTTCTCGGGCTTGGGGTCCTTTTTTGTGTTAGGGGTCTTCTTGGGGCATGGGATCCTTTTCGGGCTTGGCGTCCTTTTTCGGGCTTGGGATCCTTTTTCGGGCTTGGGGTCCTTTTGCGGGTTTGGGGTCCTTTTTCGGGCTTAGTATCCTTTTTTGGGCTTGTGGTCTTTGTCGGGTTTGAGGTACTTTTTCGGGCGTGGGGTCCTTTTTCGGGCTTGGGGTCCTTTTTCGTACCGCGTCCTTTTACGGGCTTGGCGTCCTCTTTCGGGCTTATATCCTTTTTCGGGCTTGGCGTCTTTTTCGGGCTTTGGGTCTTTATTGAACTTGTTGTCCTTTTTCTGGCTTGGGGTGCTTTTTCATTTTTGGGGTCCTTTTGCGGTCTTGGGGTCATTTTTCGGGCTTGGTGTCCTTTTTCGGGCTTGGTGTTTTTTCGGGCTTGGGGTCCTTTTTCGGGCTTGAGGACCTTTTTGGGCTTATAGTCGTTTTCGGGATTGGGGTATTTTCTCGGGCTTGGTATTCTTTATCGGGCTTGGGGTTTTTTTCGGGCCTGGGGTCCTTTTTTGGTCTTGGGTTCCTTTTTTGGCCTTGGGTTCCTTTTTTGGCCTTGGGTTCCTTTTTTGGTCTTGGGTTCCTTTTTCGAGCTTGGGGTCATTTTTCGGGTTTGGGGTCCTTTTTCGGGCTTGAGGTCCTTTTTCGGGCTTATGGTCCTTTTTTGAGCTTGGGGTCCTTTTTCGGGCTTGGGGTCTTTTCGGGCTTGATGTCCTTTTTTGGGCTAGGGGTCCTTTTTCGGGCTTGGAATATTTTCCAGTCTTGGGGTATTCTTTCGCGCTTGGTGTTCTTTTTCGGGCTTGAGGTCTTTTTCGGGCTTGGAGTCCTTTACGGATTTGGGGTCCTTTTTCGGGCTTGGTGGTTTTTTTCGGGCTTGGGGTCCTTTTTCGGGCTTGGGTCCTTTTTCGGGCTTGGCGTCTTTTTTGGGCTTTGGGTCCTTTATTGAACTTGTCGTCCATTTTCGGGCTCGGGGTGCTTTTTCATTCCTGGGGTCCTTTTTCGGGCTTGGTGGTTTTTTCGGACTTGAGGTCCTTTTTCGGGCTTATGGTCGTTTTCGGGATTGGGGTATTTTTTCAGGCTTGGTATCCTTTATCGGGCTTGGGGCCCTTTTTCGGCCTTGGGTTCCTTTTTCGATCCTTTTTCGGGCTTGGGGTCCTTTTTCTGGATTGGGGTCCTTTTTCTGGCTTGGAGCCCTTATACGTGCTTGGTGTCGTTTTCGGGCTTGGGGTCTTTTTTCGGGCTTGGGATCATTTTCGGGCTTGAGAACTTTTTCGGGCTTGGGGTCCTTTTTCTGGATTTTGGTCCTTTTTTGGGCTTGGGGTCCATTTTCGGGCTTGGGGTCTTCGAGCTTGGGGTCCTTTTCCGGGCTTGGTGTCCTTTTTCAGGCTTGTGGTCTTTTTTGGGCTTGTTGTCCTTTTTCTGACTAGGGGTCTTTTTTCGGGCTTGGGGTCCTTTTTCGGGTTTGCGGTCCTTTTCGGGTTTGGGGTTTTTTTCGGGCTTGAGGTCCTTTTTCGGGCTTATGGTCCTTTTTTGGGTTTGGGGTCCTTTTTCGGGCTTGTGGTCCTTTTCGGGCTTGGGGTCCTTTTCCGGGCTTGGGGTCCATTTTCGGGCTTGGGGTACTTTTCGGGCTGGGGATCTATTTTAGGGCTTGGGGTCTTTTTCGGGCTTGGGGTCCTTCTTCGAGCTTGGGGTCCTTTTTCGGGCTTGGGGTCTTTTTCGGGTTTGTCGTCCTTTTTTGGGCTCGCGGTCTTTTTTCGGGCTTGGGGTGTTTTTTCGGGCTTGTGATCCCTTTTCGGGCTTGTGATCCTTTTCGGGCTTGGGGTCCTTTTTCGGGCTTGGGGTCATTTTCGGGTTTGTGGATCGTCTTTCGGGCTTGGGGTCCTTTTTTGGGTTGTGGGTCCCTTTTCGGGTTTCGGTTCATTTTCGGGCTTAGGGTCATTTTTCGGGCTTTGGGTCCTTTTTCAGGCTTGTAAGCTTGTGGTCCTTTTTCGCTTGGTGTGCTTTTCAGGCTTGGGATCCTTTTTCGGGCTTGTGGTCCTTTTTCGGGCTTGGGGTGCTTTCTCTGGCTTGGGGCCCTTATACGTGCTTGGTGTCGTTTTCGGGCTTGGGGTCTTTTTGCAGACTTGGGATCTTTTTCGGGCTTGGGGTCGCTTTCGGGCTTGAGAACTTTTTCGGGCTTGAGGTCCTTTTTCTGGCTTTGGGTCCTTTTTCGTGCTTGGGGTCCTTTTGCGGGTTTGGGGTCCTTTTTCGGGCTTAGTATCCTTTTTTGGGCTTGTGGTCTTTGTCGGGTTTGGGGTACTTTTTCGGGCGTGGGGTCCTTTTTCGGGCTTGGGGTCCTTTTTCGTACCGGGTCCTTTTTCGGGCTTGGCGTCCTCTTTCGGACTTAAATCCTTTTTCGGGCTTGGGTCCTTTTTCGGACTTGGCGTCTTTTTCGGGCTTTGGGTCCTTTATTGAACTTGTGGTCCTTTTTCGGGCTTGGGGTGCTTTTTCATTCTTGGGTCCTTTTGCGGGCTTGGGGTCCTTTTTCGGGCTTGGGGTCCTTTTTCGGGCTTGGTGTTTTCTTCGGGCTTGGGGTCCTTTTTCGGGCTTATAGTTGTTTTCTGGATTGAGGTATTTCTTCGGGCTTGGTATTCTTTATCGGGCTTGGGGTCCTTTTCGGGCTTGATATCCTTTTTTGGGCTAGGGGTCCTTTTTCGGGCTTGGGATGCTTTTCCTGTCTTGGGGTATTTTTCGCGCTTGGTGTTCTTTTTCGGGCTTGGGGTCCTTTTTCGGGCTTGGGGTCCTTTATCGGGCTTGGGGTGCTTTTCGGGCTTGGAGTCCTTTTTCGGGCTTGGAGTCCTTTTTCGGGCTTGGGGTCCTTTTCGGATTTGGGGTTCTGTTTCGGGCTTGGGGTCCTTTTAAGAATTTCGGGTTCTTTTTCGGGCTTGGGGTCCTTTACGGATTTGTGGTTCTGTTTCGTGCTTAGGGTCCTTTTTCGCGCTAGGGGTCCTTTTTCAGCTTTGGGGTCCTTTTCGGGCTTGAGGTCCTTTTTCGAACTTCGGGTCCTTTGTCGGGCTTGGGTCCTTTTTAGGGTTTGGGTCGTTCTTCGGGCTTGGCGTCTTTTTTGGGCTTTGGGTCCTTTATTAAATCTGTCGTCCTTTTTCGGACTTGGGGTGGTTTTTTATTCTTGGGGTCCTTTTGCAGGCTTGGGTTCCTTTTTCATTCTTGGGGTCCTTTTTCGGGCTTGGTGGTTTTTTTTCGGACTTGGGGTCCTTTTTCGGGCTTGAGGTCCTTTTTCGGGCTTATGGTCCTTTTTGAGCTTGGGGTCCTTTTTCGTACCGGGTCCTTTTTCGGGCTTGGCGTCCTCTTTCGGACTTATATCCTTTTTCGGGCTTGGGTCCTTTTTCGGACTTGGCGTCTTTTTAGGGCTTTGGGTCCTTTATTAAACTTGTGGTCCTTTTTCGGGCTTGGGGTGCTTTTTGATTCTTAGGATCCTTTTTCGGGCTTGTGGTCCTTTTTCGGGCTTGGGGTCCTTTTTCGGGCTTGGTGTTTTCTTCGGGCTTGGGGTCCTTTTTCGGGCTTATAGTCGTTTTCGGGATTGGGGTATTTCTTCGGGCTTGGTATTCTTTATCGGGCTTGGAGTCGTTTTGGGGGCTTGTGGTCCTTTTTCGAGCCTGGGGTCCTTTTTTGGTCTTGGGATCCTTTTTTGGCCTTGGGTTCCTTTTTTGGCCTTGGGTTCCTTTTTTGATCTTGGGTTCCTTTTTCGGGCTTGGGGTCCTTTTTCGGGCTTGGGGTCCTTTTTCGGGCTTGAGGTCCTTTTTCGGGCTTATGGTCCTTTTTTGAGCTTGGGGTCCTTTTTTGGTCTTGGGATCCTTTTTTGGCCTTGGGTTCCTTTTTTGGCCTTGGGTTCCTTTTTTGGTCTTGGGTTCCTTTTTCGGGCTTGGGGTCCTTTTTCGGGCTTGGGGTCCTTTTCGGGCTTGATATCCTTTATTGGGCTAGGGGTCTTTTTCGGGCTTGGGATGTTTTTCCGGTCTTGGGGTATTTTTTTGCGCTTGGTGTTCTTTTTCGGGCTTGGGGTCCTTTTTCGATCCTTTTTCGGGCTTGGGGTCCTTTTTCTGGATTGGGGTCCTTTTTCTGGCTTGGAGCCCTTATACGTGCTTGGTGTCGTTTTCGGGCTTGGGGTCTTTTTCGGGCTTGAGAACTTTTTCGGGCTTGAGAACTTTTCCGGGCTTGGGGTCCTTTTTCGGGCTTGGGGTCCATTTTCGGGCTTGGTGTCTTCGAGCTTGGGGTCCTTTTTCGGGCTAGGTGTCCTTTTTCGGGCTTGTGGTCTTTTTTGGGCTTGTCGTCCTTTTTCGGGCTAGGGGTCTTTTTTCGGGGTTGGGGTCCTTTTTCGGGTTTGTGGTCCTTTTCGGGCTTGAGGTTTTTTTCGGGCTTGAGGTCCTTTTTCGGGCTTATGGTCCTTTTTTTGGGCTTGGGGTCCTTTTTCGAACTTCGGGTCCTTTTTCGGGCTTGGGTCCTTTTTAGGGCTTGGGTCGTTCTTCGGGCTTGGCGTCTTTTTTGGGCTTTGGGTCCTTTATTGAATCTGTCGTCCTTTTTCGGACTTTGGTTGGTTTTTTATTCTTGGGGTCCTTTTGCAGGCTTGGGTTCCTTTTTCATTCTTGGGGTCCTTTTTCGGGCTTATTGGTTTTATTTTCGGGCTTCGGGTCCTTTGTCGGGCTTGAGGTCCTTTTTCGGGCTTATGGCCGTTTTCGGGATTGGGGTATTTTTTCGGGCTTGGTAGTCTTTATCGGGCTTGGGGTCCTTTTTCGGGTTTGGGGTCATTTTTCGGGCTTATGGTCCTTTTTTGAGCTTGGGGTCCTTTTTCGTACCGGGTCCTTTTTCGGGCTTGGCGTCCTCTTTCGGACTTATATCCTTTTTCGGGCTTGGGTCCTTTTTCGGACTTGGCGTCTTTTTCGGGCTTTGGGTCCTTTATTAAACTTGTGGTCCTTTTTCGGGCTTGGGGTGCTTTTTGATTCTTAGGATCCTTTTTCGGGCTTGGGGTCCTTTTTCGGGCTTGGTGTTTTCTTCGGGCTTGGGGTCCTTTTTCGGGCTTATAGTCGTTTTCGGGATTGGGGTATTTCTTCGGGCTTGGTATTCTTTATCGGGCTTGGAGTCCTTTTGGGGGCTTGTGGTCCTTTTTCGAGCCTGGGGTCCTTTTTTGGTCTTGGGATCCTTTTTTGGCCTTGGGTTCCTTTTTTGGCCTTGGGTTCCTGTTTTGGTCTTGGGTTCCTTTTTCGGGCTTGGGGTCCTTTTTCGGGCTTGAGTTCTTTTTTCGGGCTTATGGTCCTTTTTTGAGCTTGGGGTCCTTTTTTGGTCTTGGGATCCTTTTTTGGCCTTGGGTTCCTTTTTTGGCCTTGGGTTCCTTTTTTGGCCTTGGGTTCCTTTTTTGGTCTTGGGTTCCTTTTTCGGGCTTGGGGTCCTTTTTCGGGTTTGGGGTCCTTTTCTGGCTTGATATCCTTTTTTGGGCTAGGGGTCCTTTTTCGGGCTTGGGATGTTTTTGCGGTCTTGGGGTATTTTTTTGCGCTTGGTGTTCTTTTTCGGGCTTGGGGTCCTTTTTCGATCCTTTTTCGGGCTTGGGGTCCTTTTTCTGGATTGGGGTCCTTATTCTGGCTTGGAGCCCTTATACGTGCTTGGTGTCGTTTTCGGGCTTGGGGTCTTTTTCGGGCTTGGGATCTTTTTCGGGCTTGGGGTCGTTTTCGGGCTTGAGAACTTTTTCGGGCTTGGAGTCCTTTTTCGGGCTTGGGGTCCATTTTCGGGCTTGGGGTCTTCGAGCTTGGGGTCCTTTTTCGGGCTAGGTGTCCTTTTTCGGGCTTGTGGTCTTTTTTGGGCTTGTCGTCCTTTTTCGGGCTAGGGGTCTTTTTTCGGGGTTGGGGTCCTTTTTCGGGTTTGTGGTCCTTTTCGGGCTTGAGGTTTTTTTCGGGCTTGAGGTCCTTTTTCGGGCTTATGGTCCTTTTTTTGGGCTTGGGGTCCTTTTTCGAACTTCGGGTCCTTTTTCGGGCTTGGGTCCTTTTTAGGGCTTGGGTCGTTCTTCGGGCTTGGCGTCTTTTTTGGGCTTTGGGTCCTTTATTGAATCTGTCGTCCTTTTTCGGACTTTGGTTGGTTTTTTATTCTTGGGGTCCTTTTGCAGGCTTGGGTTCCTTTTTCATTCTTGGGGTCCTTTTTCGGGCTTATTGGTTTTATTTTCGGGCTTCGGGTCCTTTGTCGGGCTTGAGGTCCTTTTTCGAGCTTATGGCCGTTTTCGGGATTGGGGTATTTTTTCGGGCTTGGTAGTCTTTATCGGGCTTGGGGTCCTTTTTCGGGTTTGGGGTCATTTTTCGGGCTTATGGTCCTTTTTTGAGCTTGGGGTCCTTTTTCGTACCGGGTCCTTTTTCGGGCTTGGCGTCCTCTTTCGGACTTATATCCTTTTGCGGGCTTGGGTCCTTTTTCGGACTTGGCGTCTTTTTCGGGCTTTGGGTCCTTTATTAAACTTGTAGTCCTTTTTCGGGCTTGGGGTGCTTTTTGATTCTTAGGATCCTTTTTCGGGCTTGGGGTCCTCTTTCGGGCTTGGTGTTTTCTTCGGGCTTGGGGTCCTTTTTCGGGCTTATAGTCGTTTTCGGGATTGGGGTATTTCTTCGGGCTTGGTATTCTTTATCGGGCTTGGAGTCCTTTTGGGGGCTTGTGGTCCTTTTTCGAGCCTGGGGTCCTTTTTTGGTCTTGGGATCCTTTTTTGGCCTTGGGTTCCTTTTTTGGCCTTGGGTTCCTGTTTTGGTCTTGGGTTCCTTTTTCGGGCTTGGGGTCCTTTTTCGGGCTTGAGTTCTTTTTTCGGGCTTATGGTCCTTTTTTGAGCTTGGGGTCCTTTTTTGGTCTTGGGATCCTTTTTTGGCCTTGGGTTCCTTTTTTGGCCTTGGGTTCCTTTTTTGGCCTTGGGTTCCTTTTTTGGTCTTGGGTTCCTTTTTCGGGCTTGGGGTCCTTTTTCGGGTTTGGGGTCCTTTTCTGGCTTGATATCCTTTTTTGGGCTAGGGGTCCTTTTTCGGGCTTGGGATGTTTTTGCGGTCTTGGGGTATTTTTTTGCGCTTGGTGTTCTTTTTCGGGCTTGGGGTCCTTTTTCGATCCTTTTTCGGGCTTGGGGTCCTTTTTCTGGATTGGGGTCCTTATTCTGGCTTGGAGCCCTTATACGTGCTTGGTGTCGTTTTCGGGCTTGGGGTCTTTTTCGGGCTTGGGATCTTTTTCGGGCTTGGGGTCGTTTTCGGGCTTGAGAACTTTTTCGGGCTTGGAGTCCTTTTTCGGGCTTGGGGTCCATTTTCGGGCTTGGGGTCTTCGAGCTTGGGGTCCTTTTTCGGGCTAGGTGTCCTTTTTCGGGCTTGTGGTCTTTTTTGGGCTTGTCGTCCTTTTTCGGGCTAGGGGTCTTTTTTCGGGCTTGGGTCCTTTTTCGGGTTTGTGGTCCTTTTCGGGCTTGAGGTTTTTTTTCGGGCTTGAGGTCCTTTTTCGGGCTTATGGTCCTTTTTTGGGCTTGGGGTCCTTTTTCGGGCTTGGGGTCCTTTTCGGGCTTGATATCCATTTTTGGGCTAGTTGTCCTTTTTCGGGCTTGGGATGTTTTTCCGGTCTTGGGGTATTTTTTTGCGCTTGGTGTTCTTTTTCGGGCTTGGGGTCCTTTTTCGATCCTTTTTCGGGCTTTGGGTCCTTTTTCTGGATTGGGGTCCTTTTTCTGGCTTGGAGCCCTTATACGTGCTTGGTGTCGTTTTCGGGCTTGGGGTCTTTTTTCGGGCTTGGGATCTTTTTCGGGCTTGAGGTCCTTTTTCGGGCTTGGGGTCCATTTTCGGGCTTGGGATCTTTTTCGGGCTTGGGGTCGTTTTCGGGCTTGAGAACTTTTTCGGGCTTGGGGTCCTTTTTCGGGCTTGGGGTCCATTTTCGGGCTTGGGGTCTTCGAGCTTGGGGTCCTTTTTCGGGCTAGGTGTCCTTTTTCGGGCTTGTGGTCTTTTTTGGGCTTGTCGCCCTTTTTCGGGCTAGGGGTCTTTTTTCGGGCTTGGGGTCCTTTTTCGGCTTTGTGGTCCTTTTCGGGCTTGAGGCTTTTTTCGGGCTTGAGGTCCTTTTTCGGGCTTGGGGTCCATTTTCGGGCTTGGGGTACTTTTCGGTCTGGGGGTCTATTTTAGGGCTTGGGGTCTTTTTCGGGCTTGGGGTCCTTCTTCGAGCTTGGGGTCCTTTTTCGGGCTTGGGGTCTTTTTCGGGTTTGTCGTACTTTTTTGGGCTCACGGTCTTTTTTCGGGCTTGGGGTGTTTTTTCGGGCTTGTGATCCTTTTCGGGCTTGTGATCCTTTTCGGGCTTGTGATCCTTTTCGGGCTTGGGGTCCCTTTTCGGGCTTGGGGTCCATTTTCGGGCTTGGGGTCTTCGAGCTTGGGGTCCTTTTTCGGGCTAGGTGTCCTTTTTCGGGTTTGTGGTCTTTTTTGGGCTTGTCGTCCTTTTTCGGGCTAGGGGTCTTTTTTCGGGCTTGGGGTTCTTTTTCGGGTTTGTGGTCCTTTTCGGGCTTGAGGTTTTTTTTCGGGCTTGAGGTCCTTTTTCGGGCTTATGGTCCTTTTTTGGGCTTGGGGTCCTTTTTCGGGCTTGGGGTCCTTTTCGGGCTTGATATCCATTTTTAGGCTAGTCGTCCTTTTTCGGGCTTGGTATGTTTTTCCGGTCTTGGGGTATTTTTTTGCGCTTGGTGTTCTTTTTCGGGCTTGGGGTCCTTTTTCGATCCTTTTTCGGGCTTGGGGTCCTTTTTCTGGATTGGGGTCCTTTTTCTGGCTCGGAGCCCTTATACGTGCTTGGTGTCGTTTTCGGGCTTGGGGTCTTTTTTCGGGCTTGGGATCTTTTTCGGGCTTGGGGTCGTTTTCGGGCTTGAGAACTTTTTCGGGCTTGGGGTCCTTTTTCGGGCTTGGGGTCCATTTTCGGGCTTGGGCTCTTCGAGCTTGGGGTCCATTTTCGGGCTAGGTGTCCTTTTTCGGGCTAGGGGTCTTTTTCGGGCTTGGGGTCCTTTTTCGGGTTTGTGGTCCTTTTCGGGCTTGAGGTTTTTTTCGGGCTTGAGGTCCTTTTTCGGGCTTATGGTCCTTTTTTGGGCTTGGGGTCCTTTTTCGTGCTTGTGGACCTTTTCGGGCTTGTGGTCCTTTTTCGGGCTTGGGGTCCATTTTCGGGCTTGGGGTACTTTTCGTGCTGGGGGTCTATTTTAGGGCTTGGGGTCTTTTTCGGGCTTGGGGTCCTTCTTCGAGCTTGGGGTCCTTTTTCGGGCTTGGGGTCTTTTTCGGGTTTGTCGTCCTTTTTTGGGCTCACGGTCTTTTTTCGGGCTTGGGGTGTTTTTTCGGGCTTGTGATCCTTCTCGGGCTTGTGATCCTTTTCGGGCTTGGGGTCCTTTTTCGGGCTTGGGGTCTTTTTCGGGTTTGTGGATCGTCTTTCGGGCTTGGGGTCCTTTTTTGGGGTATGGGTCCCTTTTCGGGTTTCGGTTCATTTTCGGGCTTGGGGTCATTTTTCGGGCTTTGGGTCCTTTTTCAGGCTTGCAAGCTTGTGGTCCTTTTTCGGGCTTGTGGTCCTTTTTCGGGCTAGGGGTCTTTTGCGGGCTTGGGGTCCTTTTTCGGGCTTGGGGTCCTTTTTTTGGATTTTGGGTGCATTTTCGGGCTTGGGGTCCTTTTTAGAATTTGCGGTTCGTTTTCAGGCTTTGAATTTTTTTCGAGCTTATGGTTCTTTTTTGGGCTTGGGGCCCTTTTTCGGTTTTGGGGTTTTTTTGGGCTTGGGGTCTTTCTTTAGGCTTGTCGCCCATTTTCGGGCTTGGGGTGTTTTTCAGGCTTGGGATCCTTTTTCGGGCTTGTGGCCCTTTTTCGGGCTTGGGGTGCTTTTCGGGCTTGCGGTCCTTTTCGAGCTTGGGGTTCATTTTCGGGATTGGGGTCCTACCACTGGCTTGGGATCCTTTTCGGGCTTGGGGTCCTTTTTCTGGCTTGTGGTCTTTTTCGAGCTTGTAGTCCTTTTTCGGGCTTGAGGTCCTTTTTCGGGTTTGTGGATCGTCTTTCTGGCTTGAGGTCCTTTTCTGGGATATGGGTCCTTTTTCGGGCATTGGGTTTTTTACGAGCTTGAGGTGCTCTTTCGGGCTTGGTGTCTTTTTTCAGGCTTTTAATTTTGTGATCCTTTTTCGGGCTAGGGGTCTTTTTCTGGCTTGGGGTCCTTTTTCGGGCTTGGGGTCCTTTTTCGGATTTGGAGTCTTTTGCGGGCTTGGGGTCCTTTTTAGAATTTGGGGTTCTTTTTCGGACTTAGGATCTTTTTCGAGCTAATGGTTATTTTTCGGGCTTGGGGTCCTTTTTCGGGCTTGGGGTCCTTCTTTAGGCTTGACGCCCATTTTCGGGCTTGGGGTGCTTTTTCAGGCTTGGGGTCCTTTTTCGGGCTTGGGGTAGTTTTTCGGGTTTGGGGTGCTTTTCTGGCTTGGAGTCCTTTTTCGGGCTTGTGGTCCTTTTTCGGGCTAGGGGTCTTTTGCAGGCTTGGGGTCCTTTTTCGGGCTTGGCGTCGTTTTCGGATTTGGGGTTCTGTTTCGTGCTTGGGATCCTTTTTAGAATTTGCGGTTCTTTTTTGGGCTTGGGGTCCTTTTCGGATTTGGGTTTCTGTTTCAGGCTTAGGGTCCTTTTTCCGGCTCGGGGTCCTTTTTTTGCTTTGGGGACTTTTCTCGGGCTTGTGGTGTTTTTGCAGGCATGCGGTTCTTTTTCGGGCCTCATGTACTTTTTTGGGCATGTGGTCCTTTTTCGGGCTTGGGGTCCATTTTCGGGCTTGAGGTTCATTTTCAGACCGTGGTCTTTTTCGGGCTAGAGGTCTTTTTCGGGCTTGGGGTCCTTGCTCGGGCTTGAAGTCCTTTTTCGGGCCTGGGGTCCTTTTTCGGATTTGGGATCCTTTTTGGGCTTGGGGTCCTTTTTCGAATTTGTCGTCCTTTTTCGGGCTTGGGGTGCTTTTTCATTCTTGGGGTCCTTTGGCGGGCTTGGGGTCCTTTTTGGGCTTTGGGTCCTTTTTCAGGCTTGGAGTTTTTTTCGGGTTTGGGGTCCTTTTTCGGGCTTGTGGTCCTTTTTTGGCCTTGGGTTCCTTTTTTAGCCTTGGGTTACTTTTTCGGGCTTAGTATCCTTATTTGGGCTTGTGGTCTTTTTCGGGTTTGGGGTACTTTTTCGGGCGTATGGTCCTTTTTCGAGCTTGGGGTCCTTTCTCGGGCTCGTGGTCCTTTTTCGAGCTTGGGGTCATTTTTCAAACTTGGGGTCCTTCGGACTTGGGGTCGTTTTCGGGCTTGGGGTCCTTTTTCGGACTTAGGATGCTTTTTTGGGCTTGGGTTCATTTTTGGAGCTAGGGGTCCTTTTTTTAGCTTAGGGTCCATTTTCGGGCTTGGGGTCGTTTTTCGAAATTGGGTTCCTTTTTCGGGCTTGCGGTCTTTTTCGAGCTTGGGGTTCATTTTTGGGCTTGGGGTCCTTCCACTGGCTTGTGGTCTTTTTTCGTGGTTGGGATCCTTTTTCGGGCTTGTAGTCCTCGTTCGGGCTTGAGGTCCTTTTTCTGGCTTAGGGTCCCTATTCAGGTATGGAGTTCTTTTTCGGGCTTGGGGTACTTTTTCGAGCTTGGGGTCCTTTTTCGAGCTTGGGGTCCTTTTTCGGGCTTGGGGTTCTTTTTCGGGCGTGGGGTCCTTTTTCAGGCTTGTGGTCTTTTTCGGGCTTGAAGTCCTTTTTCGGGCTTGGGAACCTTTTTCGGGCTTGGGGTCCTTTTCTGGCTTTGGATCCTCTTTCAGTCTTGTGGTCTTTATCGGGCTTGGGGTCCTTTTTCGGGTTTGTTGATCGTCCTTCGGGCTTGAGGTACTTTTTTGGGGTATGGGTCGTATTTTCGAGCTGTGGGTCCTTTTTCGGGCTTGGGGTCCTTTTTCGAACTTGGTGTCCTTTTTCAGGCTTGTAATTTTGTGGTCCTTTTTCGGGCTTGTGGTCCTTTTTCGGGCTAGGGGTCTTTTGTGGGCTTGGGGTCCTTTTTCGGGCTTGGGGTTCTTTTTCGGGCTTGGGGTGCTTTTCGGGCTTGGAGTCCTTTTTCCGGCTTGGGGTCCTTTTTTGGGGATTGGGTTCTTTTTCGGGCTTGGGTCCTTTTTCGGGCTTGAGGTCCTTTTTCGAGCTTGTGGTCCTTTTTCGGGATAGGGGTCTTTTGCGGGCTTGGAGTCCTTTCTCGGGCTGGGAGTCTTTCTTTAGGCTTGTCGTCCATTTTCGGGTTTGGGGTGCGTTTGCAGGCTTGGGGTGCTTTTGAGGGCTTGGGGTCCTTTTTCGGGCTTGGGGTGCTTTTTCGGGTTTGGGGTCCTTTTTCGGGCTTGGGGTCCTTTTTCGGGCTTGGGGTCCTTTTTCAGGCTTGTAAGCTTGTGGTCCTTTCTCGGGTTTGTGGTCATTTTTCGGGCTAGGGGTCTTTTTCGGGCTTGGGGTCCTTTTTCGGGCTTGGGGTCCTTTTCGGGCTAGGGGTCTTTTTCGGATTTGGGGTCCTTTTTCGAATTTGGGGTTCTTTTTCGGGCTTGGGACCTTTTTCGAGCTTAGGGTTCTTTTTCGGGCATGGTGTCCTTTTCGGGCTTGTAGTCCTTTTTCGAGCTTGTGGTTATTTTTTGGACTTGGGGTCGTTTTCGGGCTTGGGGTCCTTTTCAGGCTTTGAGTCCTGTTTCAAGCTTGGGGTCCTTTTTCAGGCTTGTAGTCCTCTTTCAAGCTTGGGGTCCTTTTTCGGATTTGGGGTCCTTTTTCGAGCTTGGGGTCCTTTTTCGAATTTGGGGTTCCTTTTCGGGCTTGGGATCCTCTTTCGGGCTGAAGGTTCTTTTTCAGGCTTGAAGTCCTTATTGGGCTTGGGGTCTTTTTCGGGCTTGTGGTCCTTTTTCGAACTTAGCATCTTTTTTTGGGCTAATGTTCATTTTTGAGGCTGGGGTCCTTTTTCGGGCGTGGGGTCCTTTTTCGGCCGTAGGGTCCTTTTTCGGACTTGGGGTACTTTTTCGAACTTGGAGTCTTTTTTCGGGCTTAGGGTCCTCTTTCGGGCTTGGGTCCTTTTTCGGGCTTAGGGTCCTTTATTGGGCTTGTCGTCCTTTTTCGGGATTAGGGTGCTTTTTCAGACTTGGGGTCCTTTTGCGGGCTTGTAGATTTTTTCCGGCTTGGGGTGCTTTTTCAGGCTTGGTGTTTTTTTTCGGGCTTGGGTCCTTTTGCTGACTTGGGATCCTTTTTCGGGCTGGGGGTCCTTTTTCGGCCTCGGTGTCCTTTTTCGGGCTTGGGGTCTTTTTCGAGCTTGGGGTCCTTTTTCGGGCTTGGGGTTTTTTTCGGGTCCTTTTTCCGGCTTGGGGTCGTTTTTCGAAATTGAGGTCCTTTTTCAGGCTTGCGGTCTTTTTCGAGCATGGTGTTTTTTTTTCGGGCTTGGGTCCCTTTTTCGGGCTTGGGGTCCTGTTTCGTGCTTGGGCCCCTTTGTCGGGCTGGTATTCTTCTTTCGGGCGTGGGGTCCTTTTTCGGGCTTGGGGTCCTTTTCGGGCTTGTAGTCCTCTTTCAGGCTTGAGGTCCCTTTTCAGGCTTTGAGTCCTGTTTCAGGCTTGGGGTCCTTTTTCAGGCGTGTGGTCCTCTTTCAAGCTTGGGGTCCTTTTTCGGGCTTGGGGTCCTTTTTCGGGCTTGAAGTCCTTTTTGGGCTTGGGGTCTTTTTCGGGTTTGGGGTCCTTTTTCGGATTAGGGTTCTTTTTCGGGCTTAGGGTCCTTTATTGGGCTTGTCGTCCTTTTTCGGGCTTAGGGTGCTTTTTCAGGCTTGGGATCCTTTTTCTGGCTTGTGGGCCTTTTTCGAACTTAGCACCTTTTTTTGGGCTAATGTTCATTTTTGGGGATGGGGTCCTTTTTCGTGCTTGGGGTCCGTTTTCGAACTTGGAGTCCTTTTTCGGGCTTGGGGTCCTATTTCGGGCTTGGGTCCTTTTTCGGGCTTAGGGTCCTTTATTGGGCTTGTCGTCCTTTTTCGGGCTTAGTGTGCTTTTTCAGGCTTGGTGTCGTTTTGCGGGCTTGTAGATTTTTTGCGGCTTGTGCTTTTTCAGGCTTGGTGTTTTTTTCGGGCTTGGGTCCTTTTTCGGGCTTGGGTTCCTTTTTCGGGCTTGGGATCCTTTTGGTGTTCTTTTCCGGGCTAGGGGTCCTTTTTCGGGCTCGGTGTCCTTTTTCGGGCTTGGGGTCTTTTTCGAGCTTGGGGTACTTTTGCATGCTTGGGTTTTTTTTCGGGTTTGGGATGCTTTTTCGGGCCTGGGGTCCTTTTTCTGGCTTGGGGTCGTTTTTCGAAATTGAGGTCCTTTTTCGGGCTTGCGGTCTTTTTCGAGCTTGGTTTTTTTTTCGGGCTCGGGGCCCTTTTTCGGGCTTGGGGTCCTTTTTCGTGCTTGGGATCCTTTTTCGGGCTGGTTTTCTTCTTTCGGGCGTAGGGTCCTTTTTCGGGCTTGGGGTCCTTTTTCGGGCTTGGGGTCTTTTTCGAGCTTGGGGTCCTTTTTCGGGCTTGGGGTTTTTTTCGGGTCCTTTTTCCGGCTTGGGGTAGTTTTTCGAAATTGAGGTCCTTTTTCAGGCTTGCGGTCTTTTTCGAGCATGGGGTTTTTTTCGGGCTTAGGTCCCTTTTTCGGGCTTGGGGTCCTTTTTCGTGCTTGGGCCCCTTTGTCGGGCTGGTTTTCTTCTTTCGGGCGTGGGGTCCTTTTTCGGGCTTGGGGTCCTTTTCGGGCTTGTAGTCCTCTTTCAGGCTTGAGGTCCCTTTTCAGGCTTTGAGTCCTGTTTCAGGCTTGGGGTCCTTTTTCAGGCGTGTGGTCCTCTTTCAAGTTTGGGGTCCTTTTTCGGGCTTGGGGTCCTTTTTCGGGCTTGAAGTCCTTTTTGGGCTTGGGGTCTTTTTCGGGTTTGGGGTCCTTTTTCGGATTAGGGTTCTTTTTCGGGCTTAGGGTCCTTTATTGGGCTTGTTGTCCTTTTTCGTGCTTAGGGTGCTTTTTCAGGCTTGGGATCCTTTTTCGGGCTTGTGGTCCTTTTTCGAACTTAGCACCTTTTTTTGGGCTAATGTTCATTTTTGGGGATGGGGTCCTTTGTCGGGCGTGGGGTTCTTTTTCGGACTTGGGGTCCGTTTTCGAACTTGGAGTCCTTTTTCGGGCTTGGGGTCCTATTTCGGGCTTGGGTCCTTTTTCGGGCTTAGGGTCCTTTATTGGGCTTGTCGTCCTTTTTCGGGCTTAGTGTGCTTTTTCAGGCTTGGGGTCGTTTTGCGGGCTTGTAGATTTTTTCCGGCTTGTGCTTTTTCAGGCTTGGTGTTTTTTTTCGGGCTTGGGTCCTTTTTCGGGCTTGGGTTGCTTTTTCGGGCTTGGGATCCTTTTGGTGTTCTTTTCCGGGCTAGGGGTCCTTTTTCGGGCTCGGTGTCCTTTTTCGGGCTTGGGGTCTTTTTCGAGCTTGGGGTACTTTTGCGGGCTTGGGGTTTTTTTCGGGTTTGGGATGCTTTTTCGGGCCTGGGGTCCTTTTTCTGGCTTGGGGTCGGTTTTCGAAATTGAGGTCCTTTTTCGGGCTTGCGGTGTTTTTCGAGCTTGGTTTTTTTTTCGGGCTCGGGGCCCTTTTTCGGGCTTGGGGTCCTTTTTCGTGCTTGGGATCTATTTTCGGGCTGGTTTTCTTCTTTCGGGCGTAGGGTCCTTTTTCGGGCTTGGGGTCCTTTTCAGGCTTGGGGTCCCCTTTCAGGCTTGTAGTTTTGTGGTCGTTTTTCGGGTTTGTGATCTTTTTTTTGGGCTTGGGTTCCTTTTTCCGGATTGGGGTCCTTTTTCGGGCTTGGGGTCCTTTTTTCTGGCTTGGGGTAGTTTCTCGAAATTGGGGTCCTTTTTCGGGCTTGGGGTCTTTTTCGAGCTTGGGGTTCTTTTTCGGGCTTGGGGCCTTTTTTCGGGCTTGGGGTCCTTTTTCGTTCTTGTGATCCATTTTCGGGCTTGTGGTCTTCTTTCGGGCATGGGGTCCTTTTTCGGGCTTGGGGTCCTTTTAAGAATTTCGGGTTCTTTTTCGGGCTTGGGGTCCTTTACGGATTTGTGGTTCTGTTTCGTGCTTAGGGTCCTTTTTCGCGCTAGGGGTCCTTTTTCAGCTTTGGGGTCCTTTTCGGGCTTGAGGTCCTTTTTCGAACTTCGGGTCCTTTGTCGGGCTTGGGTCCTTTTTAGGGTTTGGGTCGTTCTTCGGGCTTGGCGTCTTTTTTGGGCTTTGGGTCCTTTATTAAATCTGTCGTCCTTTTTCGGACTTGGGGTGGTTTTTTATTCTTGGGGTCCTTTTGCAGGCTTGGGTTCCTTTTTCATTCTTGGGGTCCTTTTTCGGGCTTGGTGGTTTTTTTTCGGACTTGGGGTCCTTTTTCGGGCTTGAGGTCCTTTTTCGGGCTTATGGTCCTTTTTGAGCTTGGGGTCCTTTTTCGTACCGGGTCCTTTTTCGGGCTTGGCGTCCTCTTTCGGACTTATATCCTTTTTCGGGCTTGGGTCCTTTTTCGGACTTGGCGTCTTTTTAGGGCTTTGGGTCCTTTATTAAACTTGTGGTCCTTTTTCGGGCTTGGGGTGCTTTTTGATTCTTAGGATCCTTTTTCGGGCTTGTGGTCCTTTTTCGGGCTTGGGGTCCTTTTTCGGGCTTGGTGTTTTCTTCGGGCTTGGGGTCCTTTTTCGGGCTTATAGTCGTTTTCGGGATTGGGGTATTTCTTCGGGCTTGGTATTCTTTATCGGGCTTGGAGTCGTTTTGGGGGCTTGTGGTCCTTTTTCGAGCCTGGGGTCCTTTTTTGGTCTTGGGATCCTTTTTTGGCCTTGGGTTCCTTTTTTGGCCTTGGGTTCCTTTTTTGATCTTGGGTTCCTTTTTCGGGCTTGGGGTCCTTTTTCGGGCTTGGGGTCCTTTTTCGGGCTTGAGGTCCTTTTTCGGGCTTATGGTCCTTTTTTGAGCTTGGGGTCCTTTTTTGGTCTTGGGATCCTTTTTTGGCCTTGGGTTCCTTTTTTGGCCTTGGGTTCCTTTTTTGGTCTTGGGTTCCTTTTTCGGGCTTGGGGTCCTTTTTCGGGCTTGGGGTCCTTTTCGGGCTTGATATCCTTTATTGGGCTAGGGGTCTTTTTCGGGCTTGGGATGTTTTTCCGGTCTTGGGGTATTTTTTTGCGCTTGGTGTTCTTTTTCGGGCTTGGGGTCCTTTTTCGATCCTTTTTCGGGCTTGGGGTCCTTTTTCTGGATTGGGGTCCTTTTTCTGGCTTGGAGCCCTTATACGTGCTTGGTGTCGTTTTCGGGCTTGGGGTCTTTTTCGGGCTTGAGAACTTTTTCGGGCTTGAGAACTTTTCCGGGCTTGGGGTCCTTTTTCGGGCTTGGGGTCCATTTTCGGGCTTGGTGTCTTCGAGCTTGGGGTCCTTTTTCGGGCTAGGTGTCCTTTTTCGGGCTTGTGGTCTTTTTTGGGCTTGTCGTCCTTTTTCGGGCTAGGGGTCTTTTTTCGGGGTTGGGGTCCTTTTTCGGGTTTGTGGTCCTTTTCGGGCTTGAGGTTTTTTTCGGGCTTGAGGTCCTTTTTCGGGCTTATGGTCCTTTTTTTGGGCTTGGGGTCCTTTTTCGAACTTCGGGTCCTTTTTCGGGCTTGGGTCCTTTTTAGGGCTTGGGTCGTTCTTCGGGCTTGGCGTCTTTTTTGGGCTTTGGGTCCTTTATTGAATCTGTCGTCCTTTTTCGGACTTTGGTTGGTTTTTTATTCTTGGGGTCCTTTTGCAGGCTTGGGTTCCTTTTTCATTCTTGGGGTCCTTTTTCGGGCTTATTGGTTTTATTTTCGGGCTTCGGGTCCTTTGTCGGGCTTGAGGTCCTTTTTCGGGCTTATGGCCGTTTTCGGGATTGGGGTATTTTTTCGGGCTTGGTAGTCTTTATCGGGCTTGGGGTCCTTTTTCGGGTTTGGGGTCATTTTTCGGGCTTATGGTCCTTTTTTGAGCTTGGGGTCCTTTTTCGTACCGGGTCCTTTTTCGGGCTTGGCGTCCTCTTTCGGACTTATATCCTTTTTCGGGCTTGGGTCCTTTTTCGGACTTGGCGTCTTTTTCGGGCTTTGGGTCCTTTATTAAACTTGTGGTCCTTTTTCGGGCTTGGGGTGCTTTTTGATTCTTAGGATCCTTTTTCGGGCTTGGGGTCCTTTTTCGGGCTTGGTGTTTTCTTCGGGCTTGGGGTCCTTTTTCGGGCTTATAGTCGTTTTCGGGATTGGGGTATTTCTTCGGGCTTGGTATTCTTTATCGGGCTTGGAGTCCTTTTGGGGGCTTGTGGTCCTTTTTCGAGCCTGGGGTCCTTTTTTGGTCTTGGGATCCTTTTTTGGCCTTGGGTTCCTTTTTTGGCCTTGGGTTCCTGTTTTGGTCTTGGGTTCCTTTTTCGGGCTTGGGGTCCTTTTTCGGGCTTGAGTTCTTTTTTCGGGCTTATGGTCCTTTTTTGAGCTTGGGGTCCTTTTTTGGTCTTGGGATCCTTTTTTGGCCTTGGGTTCCTTTTTTGGCCTTGGGTTCCTTTTTTGGCCTTGGGTTCCTTTTTTGGTCTTGGGTTCCTTTTTCGGGCTTGGGGTCCTTTTTCGGGTTTGGGGTCCTTTTCTGGCTTGATATCCTTTTTTGGGCTAGGGGTCCTTTTTCGGGCTTGGGATGTTTTTGCGGTCTTGGGGTATTTTTTTGCGCTTGGTGTTCTTTTTCGGGCTTGGGGTCCTTTTTCGATCCTTTTTCGGGCTTGGGGTCCTTTTTCTGGATTGGGGTCCTTATTCTGGCTTGGAGCCCTTATACGTGCTTGGTGTCGTTTTCGGGCTTGGGGTCTTTTTCGGGCTTGGGATCTTTTTCGGGCTTGGGGTCGTTTTCGGGCTTGAGAACTTTTTCGGGCTTGGAGTCCTTTTTCGGGCTTGGGGTCCATTTTCGGGCTTGGGGTCTTCGAGCTTGGGGTCCTTTTTCGGGCTAGGTGTCCTTTTTCGGGCTTGTGGTCTTTTTTGGGCTTGTCGTCCTTTTTCGGGCTAGGGGTCTTTTTTCGGGGTTGGGGTCCTTTTTCGGGTTTGTGGTCCTTTTCGGGCTTGAGGTTTTTTTCGGGCTTGAGGTCCTTTTTCGGGCTTATGGTCCTTTTTTTGGGCTTGGGGTCCTTTTTCGAACTTCGGGTCCTTTTTCGGGCTTGGGTCCTTTTTAGGGCTTGGGTCGTTCTTCGGGCTTGGCGTCTTTTTTGGGCTTTGGGTCCTTTATTGAATCTGTCGTCCTTTTTCGGACTTTGGTTGGTTTTTTATTCTTGGGGTCCTTTTGCAGGCTTGGGTTCCTTTTTCATTCTTGGGGTCCTTTTTCGGGCTTATTGGTTTTATTTTCGGGCTTCGGGTCCTTTGTCGGGCTTGAGGTCCTTTTTCGAGCTTATGGCCGTTTTCGGGATTGGGGTATTTTTTCGGGCTTGGTAGTCTTTATCGGGCTTGGGGTTCTTTTTCGGGTTTGGGGTCATTTTTCGGGCTTATGGTCCTTTTTTGAGCTTGGGGTCCTTTTTCGTACCGGGTCCTTTTTCGGGCTTGGCGTCCTCTTTCGGACTTATATCCTTTTGCGGGCTTGGGTCCTTTTTCGGACTTGGCGTCTTTTTCGGGCTTTGGGTCCTTTATTAAACTTGTAGTCCTTTTTCGGGCTTGGGGTGCTTTTTGATTCTTAGGATCCTTTTTCGGGCTTGGGGTCCTCTTTCGGGCTTGGTGTTTTCTTCGGGCTTGGGGTCCTTTTTCGGGCTTATAGTCGTTTTCGGGATTGGGGTATTTCTTCGGGCTTGGTATTCTTTATCGGGCTTGGAGTCCTTTTGGGGGCTTGTGGTCCTTTTTCGAGCCTGGGGTCCTTTTTTGGTCTTGGGATCCTTTTTTGGCCTTGGGTTCCTTTTTTGGCCTTGGGTTCCTGTTTTGGTCTTGGGTTCCTTTTTCGGGCTTGGGGTCCTTTTTCGGGCTTGAGTTCTTTTTTCGGGCTTATGGTCCTTTTTTGAGCTTGGGGTCCTTTTTTGGTCTTGGGATCCTTTTTTGGCCTTGGGTTCCTTTTTTGGCCTTGGGTTCCTTTTTTGGCCTTGGGTTCCTTTTTTGGTCTTGGGTTCCTTTTTCGGGCTTGGGGTCCTTTTTCGGGTTTGGGGTCCTTTTCTGGCTTGATATCCTTTTTTGGGCTAGGGGTCCTTTTTCGGGCTTGGGATGTTTTTGCGGTCTTGGGGTATTTTTTTGCGCTTGGTGTTCTTTTTCGGGCTTGGGGTCCTTTTTCGATCCTTTTTCGGGCTTGGGGTCCTTTTTCTGGATTGGGGTCCTTATTCTGGCTTGGAGCCCTTATACGTGCTTGGTGTCGTTTTCGGGCTTGGGGTCTTTTTCGGGCTTGGGATCTTTTTCGGGCTTGGGGTCGTTTTCGGGCTTGAGAACTTTTTCGGGCTTGGAGTCCTTTTTCGGGCTTGGGGTCCATTTTCGGGCTTGGGGTCTTCGAGCTTGGGGTCCTTTTTCGGGCTAGGTGTCCTTTTTCGGGCTTGTGGTCTTTTTTGGGCTTGTCGTCCTTTTTCGGGCTAGGGGTCTTTTTTCGGGCTTGGGTCCTTTTTCGGGTTTGTGGTCCTTTTCGGGCTTGAGGTTTTTTTTCGGGCTTGAGGTCCTTTTTCGGGCTTATGGTCCTTTTTTGGGCTTGGGGTCCTTTTTCGGGCTTGGGGTCCTTTTCGGGCTTGATATCCATTTTTGGGCTAGTTGTCCTTTTTCGGGCTTGGGATGTTTTTCCGGTCTTGGGGTATTTTTTTGCGCTTGGTGTTCTTTTTCGGGCTTGGGGTCCTTTTTCGATCCTTTTTCGGGCTTTGGGTCCTTTTTCTGGATTGGGGTCCTTTTTCTGGCTTGGAGCCCTTATACGTGCTTGGTGTCGTTTTCGGGCTTGGGGTCTTTTTTCGGGCTTGGGATCTTTTTCGGGCTTGAGGTCCTTTTTCGGGCTTGGGGTCCATTTTCGGGCTTGGGATCTTTTTCGGGCTTGGGGTCGTTTTCGGGCTTGAGAACTTTTTCGGGCTTGGGGTCCTTTTTCGGGCTTGGGGTCCATTTTCGGGCTTGGGGTCTTCGAGCTTGGGGTCCTTTTTCGGGCTAGGTGTCCTTTTTCGGGCTTGTGGTCTTTTTTGGGCTTGTCGCCCTTTTTCGGGCTAGGGGTCTTTTTTCGGGCTTGGGGTCCTTTTTCGGCTTTGTGGTCCTTTTCGGGCTTGAGGCTTTTTTCGGGCTTGAGGTCCTTTTTCGGGCTTGGGGTCCATTTTCGGGCTTGGGGTACTTTTCGGTCTGGGGGTCTATTTTAGGGCTTGGGGTCTTTTTCGGGCTTGGGGTCCTTCTTCGAGCTTGGGGTCCTTTTTCGGGCTTGGGGTCTTTTTCGGGTTTGTCGTACTTTTTTGGGCTCACGGTCTTTTTTCGGGCTTGGGGTGTTTTTTCGGGCTTGTGATCCTTTTCGGGCTTGTGATCCTTTTCGGGCTTGTGATCCTTTTCGGGCTTGGGGTCCCTTTTCGGGCTTGGGGTCCATTTTCGGGCTTGGGGTCTTCGAGCTTGGGGTCCTTTTTCGGGCTAGGTGTCCTTTTTCGGGTTTGTGGTCTTTTTTGGGCTTGTCGTCCTTTTTCGGGCTAGGGGTCTTTTTTCGGGCTTGGGGTTCTTTTTCGGGTTTGTGGTCCTTTTCGGGCTTGAGGTTTTTTTTCGGGCTTGAGGTCCTTTTTCGGGCTTATGGTCCTTTTTTGGGCTTGGGGTCCTTTTTCGGGCTTGGGGTCCTTTTCGGGCTTGATATCCATTTTTAGGCTAGTCGTCCTTTTTCGGGCTTGGTATGTTTTTCCGGTCTTGGGGTATTTTTTTGCGCTTGGTGTTCTTTTTCGGGCTTGGGGTCCTTTTTCGATCCTTTTTCGGGCTTGGGGTCCTTTTTCTGGATTGGGGTCCTTTTTCTGGCTCGGAGCCCTTATACGTGCTTGGTGTCGTTTTCGGGCTTGGGGTCTTTTTTCGGGCTTGGGATCTTTTTCGGGCTTGGGGTCGTTTTCGGGCTTGAGAACTTTTTCGGGCTTGGGGTCCTTTTTCGGGCTTGGGGTCCATTTTCGGGCTTGGGCTCTTCGAGCTTGGGGTCCATTTTCGGGCTAGGTGTCCTTTTTCGGGCTAGGGGTCTTTTTCGGGCTTGGGGTCCTTTTTCGGGTTTGTGGTCCTTTTCGGGCTTGAGGTTTTTTTCGGGCTTGAGGTCCTTTTTCGGGCTTATGGTCCTTTTTTGGGCTTGGGGTCCTTTTTCGTGCTTGTGGACCTTTTCGGGCTTGTGGTCCTTTTTCGGGCTTGGGGTCCATTTTCGGGCTTGGGGTACTTTTCGTGCTGGGGGTCTATTTTAGGGCTTGGGGTCTTTTTCGGGCTTGGGGTCCTTCTTCGAGCTTGGGGTCCTTTTTCGGGCTTGGGGTCTTTTTCGGGTTTGTCGTCCTTTTTTGGGCTCACGGTCTTTTTTCGGGCTTGGGGTGTTTTTTCGGGCTTGTGATCCTTCTCGGGCTTGTGATCCTTTTCGGGCTTGGGGTCCTTTTTCGGGCTTGGGGTCTTTTTCGGGTTTGTGGATCGTCTTTCGGGCTTGGGGTCCTTTTTTGGGGTATGGGTCCCTTTTCGGGTTTCGGTTCATTTTCGGGCTTGGGGTCATTTTTCGGGCTTTGGGTCCTTTTTCAGGCTTGCAAGCTTGTGGTCCTTTTTCGGGCTTGTGGTCCTTTTTCGGGCTAGGGGTCTTTTGCGGGCTTGGGGTCCTTTTTCGGGCTTGGGGTCCTTTTTTTGGATTTTGGGTGCATTTTCGGGCTTGGGGTCCTTTTTAGAATTTGCGGTTCGTTTTCAGGCTTTGAATTTTTTTCGAGCTTATGGTTCTTTTTTGGGCTTGGGGCCCTTTTTCGGTTTTGGGGTTTTTTTGGGCTTGGGGTCTTTCTTTAGGCTTGTCGCCCATTTTCGGGCTTGGGGTGTTTTTCAGGCTTGGGATCCTTTTTCGGGCTTGTGGCCCTTTTTCGGGCTTGGGGTGCTTTTCGGGCTTGCGGTCCTTTTCGAGCTTGGGGTTCATTTTCGGGATTGGGGTCCTACCACTGGCTTGGGATCCTTTTCGGGCTTGGGGTCCTTTTTCTGGCTTGTGGTCTTTTTCGAGCTTGTAGTCCTTTTTCGGGCTTGAGGTCCTTTTTCGGGTTTGTGGATCGTCTTTCTGGCTTGAGGTCCTTTTCTGGGATATGGGTCCTTTTTCGGGCATTGGGTTTTTTACGAGCTTGAGGTGCTCTTTCGGGCTTGGTGACTTTTTTCAGGCTTTTAATTTTGTGATCCTTTTTCGGGCTAGGGGTCTTTTTCTGGCTTGGGGTCCTTTTTCGGGCTTGGGGTCCTTTTTCGGATTTGGAGTCTTTTGCGGGCTTGGGGTCCTTTTTAGAATTTGGGGTTCTTTTTCGGACTTAGGATCTTTTTCGAGCTAATGGTTATTTTTCGGGCTTGGGGTCCTTTTTCGGGCTTGGGGTCCTTCTTTAGGCTTGACGCCCATTTTCGGGCTTGGGGTGCTTTTTCAGGCTTGGGGTCCTTTTTCGGGCTTGGGGTAGTTTTTCGGGTTTGGGGTGCTTTTCTGGCTTGGAGTCCTTTTTCGGGCTTGTGGTCCTTTTTCGGGCTAGGGGTCTTTTGCAGGCTTGGGGTCCTTTTTCGGGCTTGGCGTCGTTTTCGGATTTGGGGTTCTGTTTCGTGCTTGGGATCCTTTTTAGAATTTGCGGTTCTTTTTTGGGCTTGGGGTCCTTTTCGGATTTGGGTTTCTGTTTCAGGCTTAGGGTCCTTTTTCCGGCTCGGGGTCCTTTTTTTGCTTTGGGGACTTTTCTCGGGCTTGTGGTGTTTTTGCAGGCATGCGGTTCTTTTTCGGGCCTCATGTACTTTTTTGGGCATGTG
This sequence comes from Topomyia yanbarensis, assembly GCF_030247195.1. Taxonomy (NCBI): domain Eukaryota; kingdom Metazoa; phylum Arthropoda; class Insecta; order Diptera; family Culicidae; genus Topomyia; species Topomyia yanbarensis. Next base: position 89,612 of record NW_026683448.1, on the reverse strand, counting down.
GTCCTTTTTCGGGCTTGGGGTCCATTTTCGGGCTTGAGGTTCATTTTCAGACCGTGGTCTTTTTCGGGCTAGAGGTCTTTTTCGGGCTTGGGGTCCTTGCTCGGGCTTGAAGTCCTTTTTCGGGCCTGGGGTCCTTTTTCGGATTTGGGATCCTTTTTGGGCTTGGGGTCCTTTTTCGAATTTGTCGTCCTTTTTCGGGCTTGGGGTGCTTTTTCATTCTTGGGGTCCTTTGGCGGGCTTGGGGTCCTTTTTGGGCTTTGGGTCCTTTTTCAGGCTTGGAGTTTTTTTCGGGTTTGGGGTCCTTTTTCGGGCTTGTGGTCCTTTTTTGGCCTTGGGTTCCTTTTTTAGCCTTGGGTTACTTTTTCGGGCTTAGTATCCTTATTTGGGCTTGTGGTCTTTTTCGGGTTTGGGGTACTTTTTCGGGCGTATGGTCCTTTTTCGAGCTTGGGGTCCTTTCTCGGGCTCGTGGTCCTTTTTCGAGCTTGGGGTCATTTTTCAAACTTGGGGTCCTTCGGACTTGGGGTCGTTTTCGGGCTTGGGGTCCTTTTTCGGACTTAGGATGCTTTTTTGGGCTTGGGTTCATTTTTGGAGCTAGGGGTCCTTTTTTTAGCTTAGGGTCCATTTTCGGGCTTGGGGTCGTTTTTCGAAATTGGGTTCCTTTTTCGGGCTTGCGGTCTTTTTCGAGCTTGGGGTTCATTTTTGGGCTTGGGGTCCTTCCACTGGCTTGTGGTCTTTTTTCGTGGTTGGGATCCTTTTTCGGGCTTGTAGTCCTCGTTCGGGCTTGAGGTCCTTTTTCTGGCTTAGGGTCCCTATTCAGGTATGGAGTTCTTTTTCGGGCTTGGGGTACTTTTTCGAGCTTGGGGTCCTTTTTCGAGCTTGGGGTCCTTTTTCGGGCTTGGGGTTCTTTTTCGGGCGTGGGGTCCTTTTTCAGGCTTGTGGTCTTTTTCGGGCTTGAAGTCCTTTTTCGGGCTTGGGAACCTTTTTCGGGCTTGGGGTCCTTTTCTGGCTTTGGATCCTCTTTCAGTCTTGTGGTCTTTATCGGGCTTGGGGTCCTTTTTCGGGTTTGTTGATCGTCCTTCGGGCTTGAGGTACTTTTTTGGGGTATGGGTCGTATTTTCGAGCTGTGGGTCCTTTTTCGGGCTTGGGGTCCTTTTTCGAACTTGGTGTCCTTTTTCAGGCTTGTAATTTTGTGGTCCTTTTTCGGGCTTGTGGTCCTTTTTCGGGCTAGGGGTCTTTTGTGGGCTTGGGGTCCTTTTTCGGGCTTGGGGTTCTTTTTCGGGCTTGGGGTGCTTTTCGGGCTTGGAGTCCTTTTTCCGGCTTGGGGTCCTTTTTTGGGGATTGGGTTCTTTTTCGGGCTTGGGTCCTTTTTCGGGCTTGAGGTCCTTTTTCGAGCTTGTGGTCCTTTTTCGGGATAGGGGTCTTTTGCGGGCTTGGAGTCCTTTCTCGGGCTGGGAGTCTTTCTTTAGGCTTGTCGTCCATTTTCGGGTTTGGGGTGCGTTTGCAGGCTTGGGGTGCTTTTGAGGGCTTGGGGTCCTTTTTCGGGCTTGGGGTGCTTTTTCGGGTTTGGGGTCCTTTTTCGGGCTTGGGGTCCTTTTTCGGGCTTGGGGTCCTTTTTCAGGCTTGTAAGCTTGTGGTCCTTTCTCGGGTTTGTGGTCATTTTTCGGGCTAGGGGTCTTTTTCGGGCTTGGGGTCCTTTTTCGGGCTTGGGGTCCTTTTCGGGCTAGGGGTCTTTTTCGGATTTGGGGTCCTTTTTCGAATTTGGGGTTCTTTTTCGGGCTTGGGACCTTTTTCGAGCTTAGGGTTCTTTTTCGGGCATGGTGTCCTTTTCGGGCTTGTAGTCCTTTTTCGAGCTTGTGGTTATTTTTTGGACTTGGGGTCGTTTTCGGGCTTGGGGTCCTTTTCAGGCTTTGAGTCCTGTTTCAAGCTTGGGGTCCTTTTTCAGGCTTGTAGTCCTCTTTCAAGCTTGGGGTCCTTTTTCGGATTTGGGGTCCTTTTTCGAGCTTGGGGTCCTTTTTCGAATTTGGGGTTCCTTTTCGGGCTTGGGATCCTCTTTCGGGCTGAAGGTTCTTTTTCAGGCTTGAAGTCCTTATTGGGCTTGGGGTCTTTTTCGGGCTTGTGGTCCTTTTTCGAACTTAGCATCTTTTTTTGGGCTAATGTTCATTTTTGAGGCTGGGGTCCTTTTTCGGGCGTGGGGTCCTTTTTCGGCCGTAGGGTCCTTTTTCGGACTTGGGGTACTTTTTCGAACTTGGAGTCTTTTTTCGGGCTTAGGGTCCTCTTTCGGGCTTGGGTCCTTTTTCGGGCTTAGGGTCCTTTATTGGGCTTGTCGTCCTTTTTCGGGATTAGGGTGCTTTTTCAGACTTGGGGTCCTTTTGCGGGCTTGTAGATTTTTTCCGGCTTGGGGTGCTTTTTCAGGCTTGGTGTTTTTTTTCGGGCTTGGGTCCTTTTGCTGACTTGGGATCCTTTTTCGGGCTGGGGGTCCTTTTTCGGCCTCGGTGTCCTTTTTCGGGCTTGGGGTCTTTTTCGAGCTTGGGGTCCTTTTTCGGGCTTGGGGTTTTTTTCGGGTCCTTTTTCCGGCTTGGGGTCGTTTTTCGAAATTGAGGTCCTTTTTCAGGCTTGCGGTCTTTTTCGAGCATGGTGTTTTTTTTTCGGGCTTGGGTCCCTTTTTCGGGCTTGGGGTCCTGTTTCGTGCTTGGGCCCCTTTGTCGGGCTGGTATTCTTCTTTCGGGCGTGGGGTCCTTTTTCGGGCTTGGGGTCCTTTTCGGGCTTGTAGTCCTCTTTCAGGCTTGAGGTCCCTTTTCAGGCTTTGAGTCCTGTTTCAGGCTTGGGGTCCTTTTTCAGGCGTGTGGTCCTCTTTCAAGCTTGGGGTCCTTTTTCGGGCTTGGGGTCCTTTTTCGGGCTTGAAGTCCTTTTTGGGCTTGGGGTCTTTTTCGGGTTTGGGGTCCTTTTTCGGATTAGGGTTCTTTTTCGGGCTTAGGGTCCTTTATTGGGCTTGTCGTCCTTTTTCGGGCTTAGGGTGCTTTTTCAGGCTTGGGATCCTTTTTCTGGCTTGTGGGCCTTTTTCGAACTTAGCACCTTTTTTTGGGCTAATGTTCATTTTTGGGGATGGGGTCCTTTTTCGTGCTTGGGGTCCGTTTTCGAACTTGGAGTCCTTTTTCGGGCTTGGGGTCCTATTTCGGGCTTGGGTCCTTTTTCGGGCTTAGGGTCCTTTATTGGGCTTGTCGTCCTTTTTCGGGCTTAGTGTGCTTTTTCAGGCTTGGTGTCGTTTTGCGGGCTTGTAGATTTTTTGCGGCTTGTGCTTTTTCAGGCTTGGTGTTTTTTTCGGGCTTGGGTCCTTTTTCGGGCTTGGGTTCCTTTTTCGGGCTTGGGATCCTTTTGGTGTTCTTTTCCGGGCTAGGGGTCCTTTTTCGGGCTCGGTGTCCTTTTTCGGGCTTGGGGTCTTTTTCGAGCTTGGGGTACTTTTGCATGCTTGGGTTTTTTTTCGGGTTTGGGATGCTTTTTCGGGCCTGGGGTCCTTTTTCTGGCTTGGGGTCGTTTTTCGAAATTGAGGTCCTTTTTCGGGCTTGCGGTCTTTTTCGAGCTTGGTTTTTTTTTCGGGCTCGGGGCCCTTTTTCGGGCTTGGGGTCCTTTTTCGTGCTTGGGATCCTTTTTCGGGCTGGTTTTCTTCTTTCGGGCGTAGGGTCCTTTTTCGGGCTTGGGGTCCTTTTTCGGGCTTGGGGTCTTTTTCGAGCTTGGGGTCCTTTTTCGGGCTTGGGGTTTTTTTCGGGTCCTTTTTCCGGCTTGGGGTAGTTTTTCGAAATTGAGGTCCTTTTTCAGGCTTGCGGTCTTTTTCGAGCATGGGGTTTTTTTCGGGCTTAGGTCCCTTTTTCGGGCTTGGGGTCCTTTTTCGTGCTTGGGCCCCTTTGTCGGGCTGGTTTTCTTCTTTCGGGCGTGGGGTCCTTTTTCGGGCTTGGGGTCCTTTTCGGGCTTGTAGTCCTCTTTCAGGCTTGAGGTCCCTTTTCAGGCTTTGAGTCCTGTTTCAGGCTTGGGGTCCTTTTTCAGGCGTGTGGTCCTCTTTCAAGTTTGGGGTCCTTTTTCGGGCTTGGGGTCCTTTTTCGGGCTTGAAGTCCTTTTTGGGCTTGGGGTCTTTTTCGGGTTTGGGGTCCTTTTTCGGATTAGGGTTCTTTTTCGGGCTTAGGGTCCTTTATTGGGCTTGTTGTCCTTTTTCGTGCTTAGGGTGCTTTTTCAGGCTTGGGATCCTTTTTCGGGCTTGTGGTCCTTTTTCGAACTTAGCACCTTTTTTTGGGCTAATGTTCATTTTTGGGGATGGGGTCCTTTGTCGGGCGTGGGGTTCTTTTTCGGACTTGGGGTCCGTTTTCGAACTTGGAGTCCTTTTTCGGGCTTGGGGTCCTATTTCGGGCTTGGGTCCTTTTTCGGGCTTAGGGTCCTTTATTGGGCTTGTCGTCCTTTTTCGGGCTTAGTGTGCTTTTTCAGGCTTGGGGTCGTTTTGCGGGCTTGTAGATTTTTTCCGGCTTGTGCTTTTTCAGGCTTGGTGTTTTTTTTCGGGCTTGGGTCCTTTTTCGGGCTTGGGTTGCTTTTTCGGGCTTGGGATCCTTTTGGTGTTCTTTTCCGGGCTAGGGGTCCTTTTTCGGGCTCGGTGTCCTTTTTCGGGCTTGGGGTCTTTTTCGAGCTTGGGGTACTTTTGCGGGCTTGGGGTTTTTTTCGGGTTTGGGATGCTTTTTCGGGCCTGGGGTCCTTTTTCTGGCTTGGGGTCGGTTTTCGAAATTGAGGTCCTTTTTCGGGCTTGCGGTGTTTTTCGAGCTTGGTTTTTTTTTCGGGCTCGGGGCCCTTTTTCGGGCTTGGGGTCCTTTTTCGTGCTTGGGATCTATTTTCGGGCTGGTTTTCTTCTTTCGGGCGTAGGGTCCTTTTTCGGGCTTGGGGTCCTTTTCAGGCTTGGGGTCCCCTTTCAGGCTTGTAGTTTTGTGGTCGTTTTTCGGGTTTGTGATCTTTTTTTTGGGCTTGGGTTCCTTTTTCCGGATTGGGGTCCTTTTTCGGGCTTGGGGTCCTTTTTTCTGGCTTGGGGTAGTTTCTCGAAATTGGGGTCCTTTTTCGGGCTTGGGGTCTTTTTCGAGCTTGGGGTTCTTTTTCGGGCTTGGGGCCTTTTTTCGGGCTTGGGGTCCTTTTTCGTTCTTGTGATCCATTTTCGGGCTTGTGGTCTTCTTTCGGGCATGGGGTCCTTTTTCGGGTTTGGGGTCGTTTTTCGGGCTAGGGATCCTTTTTCGGGCTTGAGTTTTTTTGGGCTTGTGGTCCTTTTCTGGCTTAGGATCCTTTTGTGGGCTTGGGTTCATTTTTCGGACTTAGGGGCATTTTTCGGGCTTAAGGTCGTTTTTCGGGCTTGGGATCCTTTTTCGGGCTTGGGGTCCTTTTTCGGGTTTGGGGTCCTTTTTCGAACTTGGGGTCTTTTTTCGGGCTTTGGTTCTTTTTGGGCTTGGGGTGCTTTTTCGATATTGGGGTCTTTTTCGAACTTGGGGCCCTTTTCGGGCTTGGAGTCCTTTTTCGGGCTTAAGGTCCTTTTTCGGGCTTGGGGTCGTTTTTGGGCTTGGTGTTCTTTTTCGGGCTTGGGGTCCTTTTTCGAACTTGGGATCCATTTTCGGGATTGTGGTCTTCTTTCGGGGATGGGGTCCTTTTTCGGGCTTGGGGTCTTTTTCAAGCTTGAGGTCCTTTTTCAGGATTGGGGTCTTTTTCCAGATTGGGTTCATTTTTCTGGCTTGGGGTCGTTTTTCGGGCTTGGGGTCCTTTTTCGGGCTTGGAGTCCTTCTTCGAACTTAGGGTCCTTTCTCGGGCTTGGGGTCCTTTTTCGATCTTCGGGCTTTTTTTCGGGCTTGGGGCCTTTTTCGGGCTTGGGGTCGTTTTTCGGGCTTGGGATCCTTTTTCGGGCTTGTGGTCCTTTTTCGAACTTAGCATCTTTTTTTAGGCAAATGTTCATTTTTGGGGCTGGGGTCCTTTTTCGGGCGTGGGGTCCTTTTTCGGGCGTAGGGTCCTTTTTCGGACTTGGGGTACTTTTTCGAACTTGGAGTTTTTTTTCGGGCTTAGGGTCCTCTTTCGGGCTTGGGTCCTTTTTCGGGCTTAGGATCCTTTATTGGGCTTGTCGTCCTTTTTTGGGCTTAGGGTGCTTTTTCAGGCTTAGGGTCCTTTTGCGGGCTTGTAGAGTTTATCCGGCTTGGGGTGCTTTTTCAGGCTTGGTGTTTTTTTTTTGGGCTTGGGTTCCTTTTTCGGGCTTGGGATCCTTTTTCGTTCTTGGGATCCATTTTCGGGCTTGTGGTCTTCTTTCGGGCATGGGGTCCTTTTTCGGGCTTGGGGTCCTTTTTCAAGCTTGGGGTCCTTTTTCAGGCTTGGGGTCTTTTTGGAGATTGGGTTCATTTTTTTGGCTTGGGGTCGTTTTTCGGCCTTGGGGTCTTTTTTCGGGCTTGGAGTCCTTCTTCGAACTTAGTGCTCTTTCTAGGGCTTGGGGTCCTTTTTCGATCTTCGGGCTTTTTTCGGGCTTGGGGTCTTTTTCGGGCTTGGGGTCGTTTTTCGGGCTTGATATCCTTTTTCGGGCTTGGGTTCCTTTTTCAGGCTTGGGGTCCTTTTTCGGGCCTCGGGTACTTTTTGGGCTTGTGGTCCTTTTTCGGGCTTGGGTCCTTTTGCTGACTAGGGATCCTTTTTCGGGCTAGGGGTCCTTTTTCGGCCTCGGTGTCCTTTTTCGGGCTTGGGGTCTTTTTCGAGCTTGGGGTCCTTTTTCGGGCTTGGGGTTTTTTTCGGGTCCTTTTTCCGGCTTGGGGTCGTTTTTCGAAATTGATGTCCTTTTTCGGGCTTGCGGTCTTTTTCGAGCATGGGGTTTTTTTCGGGCTTGGGTCCCTTTTTCGGGCTTGGGGTCCTTTTTCGTGCTTGGGCCCCTTTGTCGGGCTGGTTTTCTTCTTTCGGGCTTGGGGTCCTCTTTCGGGCTTGGGGTCCTTTTCGGGCTTGTATTCCTCTTTCGGGCTTGAGGTCCCTTTTCAGGCTTTGAGTCCTGTTTCAGGCTTGGGGTCCTTTTTCAGGCGTGTGGTCCTCTTTCTAGCTTGGGGTCCTTTTTCGGGCTTGGGGTTCTTTTTCGGGCTTGAAGTCCTTATTGGGCTTGGGATCTTTTTCGGGTTTGGGGTCCTTTTTCGGATTAGGGTTCTTTTTCGGGCTTAGGGTCCTTTATTGGGCTTGTCGTCCTTTTTCGGGGTTAGGGTACTTTTTCATGCTTGGGATCCTTTTTCGGGCTTGTGGTCCTTTTTCGAACTTAGCACCTTTTTTTGGGCTAATGTTCATTTTTGGGGATGGGGTCCTTTGTCGGGCGTGGGGTTCTTTTTCGGACTTGAGGTCCATTTTCGAACTTGGAGTCCTTTTTCGGGCTTGGGGTCCTTTATTGGGCTTGTCGTCCCTTTTCGGGCTTAGTGTGAGTTTTCAGGCTTGGGGTCGTTTTGCGGGCTTGTAGATTTTTTCCGGCTTGTGCTTTTTCAGGCTTGGTGTTTTTTTTCGGGCTTGGGTCCTTTTTCGGGCTTGGGTTTCTTTTTCGGGCTTGGGATACTTTTGGTGTTCTTTTCCGGGCTAGGGGTCCTTTTTCGGGCTCGGTGTCCTTTTTCGGGCTTGGGGTCTTTTTCGAGCTTGGGGTACTTTTTCGGGCTTGGGGTTTTTTCGGGTTTGGGATGCTTTTTCGGGCCTCGGGTCCTTTTTCTGGCTTGGGGTCGTTTTTCTAAATTGAGGTCCTTTTTCGGGCTTGCGGTTTTTTTCGAGCTTGGTTTTTTTTCGGGCCTGGGGCCCTTTTTGGGCTTGGGGTCCTTTTTCGTGCTTGGGATCCTTTTTCGGGCTGGTTTTCTTCTTTCGGGCGTAGGGTCCTTTTTCGGGCTTGGGGTCCTTTTCAGGCTTGGGGTCCCATTTCAGGCTTGTAGTTTTGTGGTCGTTTTTCGGGTTTGTGATCTTTTTTTTGGGCTTGGGTTCCTTTTTCGGGATTGGGGTCCTTTTTCGGGCTTGGGGTCCTTTTTTCTGGCTTGGGGTAGTTTCTCGAACTTGGGGTCCTTTTTCGGGCTTGTGGTCCTTTTTCGTTCTTTGGATCCATTTTCGGGCTTGTGGTCTTCTTTCGGGCATGGGGTCCTTTTTCGGGGTTGGGGTCGTTTTTCGGATCCTTTTGTGGGCTTGGGTTCATTTTTCGGACTTGGGGGCATTTTTCGGGCTTAAGGTCGTTTTTCGGGCTTGGGGTCCTTTTTCGGGCTTAGGGTCCTTTTTTGGGCTTGGGTTCATTTTTCCGGCTTGATATCTTTTTTCGGGCTTGGGGCACTTTTTCAGGCTTGGGGTCCTTTTTCGGGCCTCAGGTACTTTTTGAGCTTGTGGTCCTTTTTGGGGCTTCTGGTCCTTTTTCGGGCTTGGGGTCTTTTTCGGGCTTGGGGTCCTTTTTCGGACTTGGGGTCCTTTTTCAGGCTTGTAAGCTTGTGGTCCTTTTTCGGGCTTGTGGTCCTTTTTCGGGCTAGGAATCTGTTTCGGGCTTGGGGTCCTTTTTCGGGCTTGAGGTCATTTTTCGGGCTTATGGTCCTTTTGCGGGCTTGGGGTCCTTTTTGGGGCTTGTGGTCCTTTTCGGGATTGGGGTCTTTCTTTTGGCTTGTCGTCCTTTTACGGGTTTGGGGTGCTTTTTCAGGCTTGGGGTCCTTTTTCGGGTTTAGGGTCTTTTTCGGGCTTAAAGTCGTTTTTCAGGCTTGTAAGCTGGTGGTCCTTTTTCGGGCTAGGAATCTTTTTCGAGCTGGGGGTTCTTTTTCGGATTTGGGGTGCTTTTTCGGGCTTGGGGTCCTTTTTCGAATTTGGGGTTCTTTTTCGGGCTTGGGATTCTTTTTCGAGCTTAGGGTTCTCTTTCGGGCATGGGGTGCTTTTCGGGCTTGGGGTCCTTTTACGAGCCTCAGGTACATTTTTGGGCTTGTGGTCCTTTTTGGTGCTTTGGGTCCTTTTTCGGGCTTGGGTTCTTTTTCGGACTTGGTGCCCTTTTACGGACTTGGGGCCCTTTTTCGGGCTTGGGATCCTTTTTCTGGCTTGTGGTCCTCTTTCATGCTTGGGGTCCATTTTCGGGCTTGGGATCCTTTTTCGGGCTTGTGGTCTTTTTCGGGCTTAGGGTCTTTCTTTAGGCTTGTCGTCCTTTTTCGGGCTTTGGTAGCTTTTTCAGGCTTGGGGTCCTTTTTCGGGCTTGAGGTACTTTTTAGGGCTTGGGGTCCATTTTCGGGCTTCAGGTCTTTTTCGGGCTTGGGGTCCTTTTACGAGCTTCGGGTGCTTTTCGGACTTGGAGTCCTTTTTCGGGATTGGGATCCTTTTTCGGGCTTGGGGTCCTTTTTCGGGTTTGTGGTCCTTTTTGGGGCTTATGGTTATTTTTTCGACTTGGGGTCTTTTTCGGGCTTGGGGTCCCTTTTCGTGCTTGGGGTTCCTTATCAGGCTTTGAGTCCGTTTTCAGGCTTGGGGTCATTTTTCGGGCTTGGAGTCTTTTTTCGGGCTTGAAGTACTTTTTCGAGCTTGGGGTCCTTTTTCAGGCTTGGGGTCCTTTTTCGGGCTTCGGATACTTTTACGGGCTTGGGGTCCTTTCTCCAGTTTGAGGTTCTTTTTCGGACTCGGGGTCCTTTTTTGGGCTTGGGGTCCTTTTCGGGCTTGGGGTCCTTTTTTGGGCTTATGGTTATTTTTTGGACTTGGGGTCTTTTGCGGGCTTGGGGTCCTTTGGGCTTGGGGTCTTTTTCGGGCCTAGGGTCCTTTTTGTGACTTGGGGTCGTTTTTCGGGCTTGGGGTCCTTTTCGGGCTTGTGGTCCTCTTTCGGGCTTGGGGTCCCTTTTCAGGCTTTGAGTCCTGTTTCAGGCTTGGGGTCCTTTTTCAGGCTTGGGGTCCTTTTTCGAATTTGGGGTTCTTTTTCGGGCTTGGGATCCTCTTTCGGGCTTGGGGTTCTTTTTCGGGCTTGAAGTCCTTATTGGGCTTGAAGTCTTTTTCGGGTTTGGGGTCCTTTTTCGGATTAGGGTTCTTTTTCGGGATTGGGGTCCTTTTTCGGGCTTGAGGTCCATTTTCGGCTTGGGATCCTTTTTCGGGCTTGTGGTCCTTTTTCGAACTTAGCATCTTTTTTTGGGCAAATGTTCATTTTTGGGGCTGGGGTCCTTTTTCGGGCGTGGGGTCCTTTTTTGGGCGTGGGGTCCTTTTTCGGACTTGGGGTACTTTTTCGAACTTGGAGTCTTTTTTCGGGCTTAGGGTCCTCTTTCGGGCTTGGGTCCTTTTTCGGGCTTAGGGTCCTTTATTGGGCTTGTCGTCCTTTTTTGGGCTTAGGGTGCTTTTTCAGGCTTGGGGTCCTTTTGCGTGCTTGTAGATTTTATCCGGCTTGGGGTGCTTTTTCAGGCTTGGTGTTTTTTTTCGGGCTTGGGTTCCTTTTTCGGGCTTGGGATCCTTTTTCGTTCTTGGGATCCATTTTCGGGCTTGTGGTCTTCTTTCGGGCATGGGGTCCTTTTTCGGGCTTGGGGTCGTTTTTCGGATCCTTTTGTGGGCTTGGGTTCATTTTTCGGACTTGGGGGCATTTTTCGGGCTTAAGGTCGTTTTTCGGGCTTGGGGTCCTTTTTCGGGCTTAGGGTCCTTTTTTGGGCTTGGGTTCATTTTTCCGGCTTGATATCCTTTTTCGGGCTTGGGGCACTTTTTCAGGCTTGGGGTCCTTTTTCGGGCCTCAGGTACTTTTTGAGCTTGTGGTCCTTTTTGGGGCTTCTGGTCCTTTTTCGGGCTTGGGGTCTTTTTCGGGCTTGGGGTCCTTTTTCGGGCTTGGGGTCCTTTTTCAGGCTTGTAAGCTTGTGGTCCTTTTTCGGGCTTGTGGTCCTTTTTCGGGCTAGGAATCTGTTTCGGGCTTGGGGTCCTTTTTCGGGCTTGAGGTCATTTTTCGGGCTTATGGTCATTTTGCGGGCTTGGGGTCCTTTTTGGGGCTTGTGGTCCTTTTCGGGATTGGGGTCTTTCTTTTGGCTTGTCGTCCTTTTACGGGTTTGGGTTTTTTTTTCAGGCTTGGGGTCCTTTTTCGGGTTTAGGGTCTTTTTCGGGCTTGAAGTCGTTTTTCAGGCTTGTAAGCTGGTGGTCCTTTTTCGGGCTAGGGATCTTTTTCGAGCTGGGGGTTCTTTTTCGGATTTGGGGTGCTTTTTCGGGCTTGGGGTCCTTTTTCGAATTTGGGGTTCTTTTTCGGGCTTGGGATTCTTTTTCGAGCTTAGGGTTCTCTTTCGGGCGTGGGGTGCTTTTCGGGCTTGGGGTCCTTTTACGAGCCTCAGGTACATTTTTGGGCTTGTGGTCCTTTTTGGTGCTTTGGGTCCTTTTTCGGGCTTGGGTTCTTTTTCGGACTTGGTGCCCTTTTACGGACTTGGGGCCCTTTTTCGGGCTTGGGATCCTTTTTCTGGCTTGTGGTCCTCTTTCATGCTTGGGGTCCATTTTCGGGCTTGGGATCCTTTTTCGGGCTTGTGGTCTTTTTCGGGCTTAGGGTCTTTCTTTAGGCTTGTCGTCCTTTTTCGGGCTTTGGTAGCTTTTTCAGGCTTGGGGTCCTTTTTCGGGCTTGAGGTACTTTTTAGGGCTTGGGGTCCATTTTCGGGCTTCAGGTCTTTTTCGGGCTTGGGGTCCTTTTACGAGCTTCGGGTGCTTTTCGGACTTGGAGTCCTTTTTCGGGATTGGGATCCTTTTTCGGGCTTGGGGTCCTTTTTCGGGTTTGTGGTCCTTTTTGGGGCTTATGGTTATTTTTTCGACTTGGGGTCTTTTTCGGGCTTGGGGTCCCTTTTCGTGCTTGGGGTTCCTTATCAGGCTTTGAGTCCGTTTTCAGGCTTGGGTTCATTTTTCGGGCTTGGAGTCTTTTTTCGGGCTTGAAGTACTTTTTCGAGCTTGGGGTCCTTTTTCAGGCTTGGGGTCCTTTTTCGGGCTTCGGATACTTTTACGGGCTTGGGGTCCTTTCTCCAGTTTGAGGTTCTTTTTCGGACTCGGGGTCCTTTTTTGGGCTTGGGGTCCTTTTCGGGCTTGGGGTCCTTTTTTGGGCTTATGGTTATTTTTTGGACTTGGGGTCTTTTGCGGGCTTGGGGTCCTTTGGGCTTGGGGTCTTTTTCGGGCCTAGGGTCCTTTTTGTGACTTGGGGTCGTTTTTCGGGCTTGGGGTCCTTTTCGGGCTTGTGGTCCTCTTTCGGGCTTGGGGTCCCTTTTCAGGCTTTGAGTCCTGTTTCAGGCTTGGGGTCCTTTTTCAGGCTTGGGGTCCTTTTTCGAATTTGGGGTTCTTTTTCGGGCTTGGGATCCTCTTTCGGGCTTGGGGTTCTTTTTCGGGCTTGAAGTCCTTATTGGGCTTGAAGTCTTTTTCGGGTTTGGGGTCCTTTTTCGGATTAGGGTTCTTTTTCGGGATTGGGGTCCTTTTTCGGGCTTGAGGTCCATTTTCGGCTTGGGATCCTTTTTCGGGCTTGTGGTCCTTTTTCGAACTTAGCATCTTTTTTTGGGCAAATGTTCATTTTTGGGGCTGGGGTCCTTTTTCGGGCTTAGGGTCCTTTATTGGGCTTGTCGTCCTTTTTTGGGCTTAGGGTGCTTTTTCAGGCTTGGGGTCCTTTTGCGTGCTTGTAGATTTTATCCGGCTTGGGGTGCTTTTTCAGGCTTGGTGTTTTTTTTCGGGCTTGGGTTCCTTTTTCGGGCTTGGGATCCTTTTTCGTTCTTGGGATCCATTTTCGGGCTTGTGGTCTTCTTTCGGGCATGGGGTCCTTTTTCGGGCTTGGGGTCGTTTTTCGGGCTTGGGGTTTTTTTCGGGCTTGGAGTCCTTTTTCGGGCTTAAGGTCCTTTTTCGGGCTTGGGGTCGTTTTTGGGCTTGGTATTCTTTTTCGGGCTTGGGGTCCTTTTTCGGGCTTGTGGTCCTTTTTCGTTCTTTGGATCCATTTTCGGGCTTGTGGTCTTCTTTCGGGCATGGGGTCCTTTTTCGGGCTTGGGGTCGTTTTTCGGATCCTTTTGTGGGCTTGGGTTCATTTTTCGGACTTGGGGGCATTTTTCGGGCTTAAGGTCGTTTTTCGGGCTTGGGATCCTTTTTCGGGCTTGGGGTCCTTTTTCGGGTTTGGGGTCCTTTTTCGAACTTGGGGTCCTTTTTCGGGCTTTGGTTCTTTTTGGGCTTGGGGTGCTTTTTTGATCTTGGGGTCTTTTTCGAACTTGGGGTCCTTTTCGGGCTTGGAGTCCTTTTTCGGGCTTAAGGTCCTTTTTCGGGCTTGGGGTCGTTTTTGGGCTTGGTATTCTTTTTCGGGCTTGGGGTCCTTTTTCGGGCTTGGGGCCCTTTTTCGGGCTTGGGATCCTTTTTCGTTCTTGGTATCCATTTTCGGGCTTGTGGTCTTCTTTCGGGCATGGGGTCCTTTTTCGGGCTTGGGGTCCTTTCTTAAGCTTGGGGTTCTTTTTCAGGCTTGGGGTCTTTTTCGAGATTGGGTTCATTTTTCTGGCTTGGGGTCGTTTTTCGGGCTTGGGGTCTTTTTTCGGGCTTGGAGTCCTTCTTCGAACTTAGGGTCCTTTCTCGGGCTTGGGGTCCTTTTTCGATCTTCGGGCTTTTTTTCGGGCTTGGGGTCTTTTACAGGCTTGGGGTCGTTTTTCGGGCTTGATATCCTTTTTCGGGTTTGGGGTCCTTTTTCGGGCTTGGGGTCCTTTTTCGGGCTTAGGGTCCTTTTTTGGGCTTGGGTTCATTTTTCCGGCTTGATATCCTTTTTCGGGCTTGGGGCACTTTTTCAGGCTTGGGGTCCTTTTTCGGGCCTCAGGTACTTTCTGAGCTTGTGGTCCTTTTTGGGGCTTCTGGTCCTTTTTCGGGCTTGGGGTCTTTTTCGGGCTTGGGGTCCTTTTTCGGGCTTGGGGTCCTTTTTCAGGCTTGTAAGCTTGTGGTCCTTTTTCGGGCTTGTGGTCCTTTTTCGGGCTAGGAATCTGTTTCGGGCTTGGGGTCCTTTTTCGGGCTTGAGGTCATTTTTCGGGCTTATGGTCCTTTTGCGGGCTTGGGGTCCTTTTTGGGGCTTGTGGTCCTTTTCGGGATTGGGGTCTTTCTTTTGGCTTGTCGTCCTTTTACGGGTTTGGGGTGCTTTTTCAGGCTTGGGGTCCTTTTTCGGGTTTAGGGTCTTTTTCGGGCTTGAAGTCGTTTTTCAGGCTTGTAAGCTGGTGGTCCTTTTTCGGGCTAGGGATCTTTTTCGAGCTGGGGGTTCTTTTTCGGATTTGGGGTGCTTTTTCGGGCTTGGGGTCCTTTTTCGAATTTGGGGTTCTTTTTCGGGCTTGGGATTCTTTTTCGAGCTTAGGGTTCTCTTTCGGGCGTGGGGTGCTTTTCGGGCTTGGGGTCCTTTTACGAGCCTCAGGTACATTTTTGGGCTTGTGGTCCTTTTTGGTGCTTTGGGTCCTTTTTCGGGCTTGGGTTCTTTTTCGGACTTGGTGCCTTTTTACGGACTTGGGGCCCTTTTTCGGGCTTGGGATCCTTTTTCTGGCTTGTGGTCCTCTTTCATGCTTGGGGTCCATTTTCGGGCTTGGGATCCTTTTTCGGGCTTGTGGTCTTTTTCTGGCTTAGGGTCTTTCTTTAGGCTTGTCGTCCTTTTTCGGGCTTTGGTAGCTTTTTCAGGCTTGGGGTCCTTTTTCGGGCTTGAGGTACTTTTTAGGGCTTGGGGTCCATTTTCGGGCTTCAGGTCTTTTTCGGGCTTGGGGTCCTTTTACGAGCTTCGGGTGCTTTTCGGACTTGGAGTCCTTTTTCGGGATTGGGATCCTTTTTCGGGCTTGGGGTCCTTTTTCGGGTTTGTGGTCCTTTTTGGGGCTTATGGTTATTTTTTCGACTTGGGGTCTTTTTCGGGCTTGGGGTCCCTTTTCGTGCTTGGGGTTCCTTATCAGGCTTTGAGTCCGTTTTCAGGCTTGGGGTCATTTTTCGGGCTTGGAGTCTTTTTTTCGGGCTTGAAGTACTTTTTCGAGCTTGGGGTCCTTTTTCAGGCTTGGGGTCCTTTTTCGGGCTTCGGATACTTTTACGGGCTTGGGGTCCTTTCTCCAGTTTGAGGTTCTTTTTCGGACTCGGGGTCCTTTTTTGGGCTTGGGGTCCTTTTCGGGCTTGGGGTCCTTTTTTGGGCTTATGGTTATTTTTTGGACTTTGGGTCTTTTGCGGGCTTGGGGTCCTTTGGGCTTGGGGTCTTTTTCGGGCCTAGGGTCCTTTTTGTGACTTGGGGTCGTTTTTCGGGCTTGGGGTCCTTTTCGGGCTTGTGGTCCTCTTTCGGGCTTGGGGTCCCTTTTCAAGCTTTGAGTCCTGTTTCAGGCTTGGGGTCATTTTTCAGGCTTGGGGTCCTTTTTCGAATTTGGGGTTCTTTTTCGGGCTTGGGATCCTCTTTCGGGCTTGGGATTCTTTTTCGGGCTTGAAGTCCTTATTGGGCTTGAAGTCTTTTTCGGGTTTGGGGTCCTTTTTCGGATTAGGCTTGAGGTCCATTTTCGGCTTGGGATCCTTTTTCGGGCTTGTGGTCCTGTTTCGAACTTAGCATCTTTTTTTGGGCAAATATTCATTTTTGGGGCTGGGGTCCTTTTTCGGGCGTGGGGTCCTTTTTTGGGCGTGGGGTCCTTTTTCGGGCTTGGGGTACTTTTTCGAACTTGGAGTCTTTTTTCGGGCTTAGGGTCCTCTTTCGGGCTTGGGTCCTTTTTCGGGCTTAGGGTCCTTTATTGGGCTTGTCGTCCTTTTTTGGGCTTAGGGTGCTTTTTCAGGCTTGGGGTCCTTTTGCGTGCTTGTAGATTTTATCCGGCTTGGGGTGCTTTTTCAGGCTTGGTGTTTTTTTTCGGGCTTGGGTTCCTTTTTCGGGCTTGGGATCCTTTTTCGTTCTTGGGATCCATTTTCGGGCTTGTGGTCTTCTTTCGGGCATGGGGTCCTTTTTCGGGCTTGGGGTCCTTTTTCAAGCTTGGGGTTCTTTTTCGGGCTTGGGGTATTTTTCGAGATTGGGTTCATTTTTCTGGCTTGGGGTCGTTTTTCGGGCTTGGGGTTTTTTTCGGGCTTGGAGTCCTTCTTCGAACTTAGTGTCCTTTCTAGGGCTTGGGGTCCTTTTTCGATCTTCGGGCTTTTTTCAGGCTTGGGGTATTTTTCGAGATTGGGTTCATTTTTCTGGCTTGGGGTCGTTTTTCGGGCTTAGGGTCTTTTTTCGGGCTTGGAGTCCTTCTTCGAACTTAGTGTCCTTTCTAGGGCTTGGGGTCCTTTTTCGATCTTCGGGCTTTTTTCGGGCTTGGGGTCGTTTTTCGGGCTTGGGGTCCTTTTTCGGGCTTAGGATCCTTTTTTGGGCTTGGGTTCATTTTTCCGGCTTGATATCCTTTTTCGGGCTTTGGTTCCTTTTTCAGGCTTGGGGTCCTTTTTCGGGCCTCGGGTACTTTTTGGGCTTGTGGTCCTTTTTGGCGCTTTGGGTCCTTTTTCGGGCTTGGGGTCCTTTTTCAGGCTTGTAAGCTTGTTGTCCTTTTTCGTGCTTGTGGTCCTTTTTCGGGCTAGGAATCTGTTTCGTGCTTGGGGTCCTTTTTCGGATTTGGAGACCTTTTTCGGGCTTGAGGTCCTTTTTCGAATTTGGGGTTCTTTTTCGAGCTTGGAACCATTTTCGGGCTTTGGGTTCTTTTTCGGGCTTGAAGTCCTTTTCGAGCTTGGGGTCCTTTTTCGGTCTTGGGGTCCTTTTTCGGGCTAGGGGTCCCTTTTCGGGCTTGGGGTCCTTTTTCGGGCTTGGGGTCCTTTTTCGGCTTGGGATCATTTTTCGGGCTTGTGGTATTTATTCGGGCTTAGGATCTTTTTTGGGCTTTGGTTCATTTATGGGGCTTGGGGTCCTTTTTCGGGCGTGGGGTCCTTTTTCGGGCTTGGGGTCCTTTTTCGAACTTGGGGTCCTTTTTCGGGCTTGGGGTGCTCTTGCGGGCTTGGGATCCTTTTTCGGGATTGGTATCCTTTTTCGGGCTTGGGGTCCTTTATTGGACTTGTCGTCGTTTTTCGTGCTTGGGGTGCTTCTTTAGGCTTGGGGTCCTTTTGCGGGCTTGTAGATTTTTTCGTGCTTGGGGTGCTTTTTCAGGCTTGGTGTCTTTTTTGGGCTATGGGTCCTTTTTCGGACTGGGGTCCTTTTTGGGTTTGGGATCCTTTTTCGGGTTTTGAGGTCCTCTTTCGGTCTTAGGGTCTTTTTCAGGCTTGTGGTCTTTTTCGGGCTAGGGGTCCTTTTCGGGGTTGGGGTCCTTTTTCGGGCTTGGGGTGCTCTTTCATGGTTGTGGTCTTAATCGGGCTTGGGGTCCTTTTTCGAGCTTGGGGGCCTTTTGCGGGCTTGGGGTCCTTTTCGGGCTTAGGGTCTTTTTCGGGCTTGGGGTCCTTTTTCAGGCTTGTAAGCTTGTGGTCCTTTTTCGGGCTAGGGATCTTTTTCGATCTGGGGTTCTTTTTCGGATTTGGGGTCCTATTTCGGGCTTGGGGTCCTTTTTCGAATTTGGGGTTCTTTTTCGGGCTTGGGATTCTTTTTCGAGCTTGGGGTTCTCTTTCGGGCGTGGGGTGCTTTTCGGGCTTGGGGTCCTTTTAAGGGCTAGGGGTCTTTCTATCGTCTTGTCGTCCTTTTTCGGGTTTGGTGTCTTTTTCAGGCTTGGGGTCCTTTTGCGGGCCTCAGGTACATTTTTGGGCTTGTGGTCCTTTTTGGGGCTTTGGGTCCTTTATCGGGCTTGGGGTTCTTTTTCGGACTTGGGGCCCTTTTACGGACTTGGGGCCCTTTTTCGGGCTTGGGATCCTTTTTCTGGCTTGTGGTCCTCTTTCATGCTTGGGGTCCATTTTCGGGCTTGGGATCCTTTTTCGGGCTTGTGGTCTTTTTCTGGCTTAGGGTCTTTCTTTAGGCTTGTCGTCCTTTTTCGGGTTTTGGGAGCTTTTTCAGGCTTAGGGTCCTTTTGCGGGTTTGAGGTACATTTTCGGGCTTGAGGTCCATTTTCGGGCTTGAGGTCCATTTTCGGGCTTCAGGTCTTTTTCGGGCTTAGGGTCCTTTTTCGAGCTTGGGGTCCTTTTACGTGCTTGTGGTGCTTTTCGGACTTGGAGTCCTTTTTCGGGAATGGGATCCTTTTTCGGGCTTGGGGTCCTTTTTCGGGCTTATGGTTATTTTTTGGACTTGGGGTCTTTTTCGAGCTTGGGGTCAACTTTCGGGCTTGGTGTCCCTTTTCAGGCTTTGAGTCCGTTTTCAGGTTTGGAGTCATTTTTCGGGCTTGGAGTCTTTTTTCGTGCTTGAAGTACATTTTCGGGCTTGGGGTCCTTTTTTGGGCTTGGGATGCTTTTTCGGGCTTGGGGTCCTTTCTCCAGTTTGAGGTTCGTTTTCGGATTCGGGGTCCTTTTTCGGGCTTGGGGTCTTTTTCGGGCTACAGGTTCTATTTTGGACTTGTGGTCCGTTTTCGGGCTTGGTGTCCTTTTTCGGGCTTGGTGTCCTTTTTCGGGCTTGAGGTCCTTTTTCGGGCTTATGGTCCTTTCTCGGGCTTGGGGTCCTTTTTCGGGCTTGTGGTCCTTTTCGGGATTGGGGTCTTTCTTTCGGCTTGTCGTCATTTTACAGGTTTGGGGTGCTTTTTCAGGCTTGGGGTCCTTTTCCGGGACTCAGGTACATTGTTGGGCTTGTGGTCCTTTTTGGGGCTTTGGGTCCTTTTTCGGGCTCAGGGTCTTTTTCGGGCTTCAGGTCTTTTTCGGGCTTAGGGTCCTTTTTCGAGCTTGGGGTCCTTTTACGAGCTTGGGGTGCTTTTCGGACTTGGAGTCCTTTTTCGGGATTGGGATCTTTTTTCGGGCTTAGAGTCCTTTTTTGGGTTTGTGGTCCTTTTTCGGGCATATGATTATTTTTTGGACTTGGGGTCTTTTTCGGGCTTGTGGTCCCCTTTTGGGTTTGGGGTCCCTTTTCAGGCTTTGAGTCCGTTTTCAGGCTTGGAGCCATTTTTCGGGCTTGGAGTCTTTTTTCGGGCTTGAAGAACTTTTTCGGGCTTGGGATCCTTTTTCAAGCTTGGGGTCCTTTTTCGGGCTTGGGATACTTTTTCGGGCTTGGGATCCTTTCTGCAGTTTGAGGTTCTTTTTCGGATTCGGGTTTTTTTCGGGCTTGGGGTCCTTTTCGGGCTTGGGGTCGTTTGTCGGGCTTGGGGTCCTTTTTCAGGCTTAGGATCTTTTTGTGGGCTTGGGTTCATTTTTCGGACTTGGGGTCATTTTTCGGGCTTGGGGTCGTTTTTCGGGTTTGGGGTCCTTTTTCGGGTTTGGGGTCCTTTTTCGATCTTCGGGTCCTTTTTCGGGCTTGGGTTCTTTTTGTGCTTGGGGTGCTTTCTCGATCTTGGTGTCTTTTTCGAACTTGGGGCCTTTTTCGGGCTTGGTTTCCTTTTTCGGGCTTAAGGTCTTTTTTCGGGCTTGGGGTCGTTTTCGGGCTTGGTGTTCTTTTTCGGGCTTGGGGTCCTTTTTCGGGCTTGGGGCCCTTTTTCGGGCTTGGGGTCTTTTTCGTTCTTGGGATCCATTTTCGGGCTTGTGGTCTTCTTTCGGGCATGGGGTCCTTTTTCGGGCTTGTGGTCTTTTTCAAGCTTGGGGTCCTTTTTCAGGCTTGGGGTCTTTTTCGAGATTGGGTTCATTTTTCGGGCTTGGGTTATTTTTTGGGCTTGGGTCCTTTTTCGAGCTTGGGGTCCTTTTGCGGGCTTGGGATCGTTATTCGGGCTTGGGGTCCTTTTTCGGGTTTGGGGTCCTTTTTCGAACTTGGGGTCCTTTTCGGGCTTGGGTTCTTTTTGGGCTTGGGGTGCTTTCTCGATCTTGGGGTCTTTTTCGAACTTGGGGCCCTTTTCAGGTTTGGGGTCCTTTTTAGGGCTTCGGGTCGTTTTCGGGCTTGGTGTTCTTTTTCGGGCTTGGGACCCTTTTTCGGGCTTGGGGTCTTTTTCGTTATTGGGATCCATTTTTGGGCTTGTGGTCTTCTTTCGGGCATGGGGTCCTTTTTCGGGCTTGTGGTCCTTTTTCAAGCTTGGGGTCCTTTTTCAGGCTTGGGATCTTTTTCGAGATTGGGTTCATTTTTCGGGCTTGGGGTCGTTTTTCTGGCTTAGGATCCTATTTTGGGCTGGGGTTCATTTTTCGGGCTTGATATCCTTTTTCGGGCTTGGGGTCTTTTTTCAGGCTTGGTGTCCTTTTTCGGGCCTCAGGTGCTTTTTGGGCTTGTGGTCCTTTTTGGGGCTTTGGGTCCTTTTTCGGGCTTGGGGTCCTTTTTCGGGCTTGGGGTCCTTTTTCAGGCTTGTAAGCTTGTGGTCCTTTTTCGGGTTTGTGGTCTTTTTCGGGCTAGGAATCTGCTTAGGGCTTGGGGTCCTTTTTCGGATTTGGGGACCTTTTTTGGGCTTAAAGTCCTTTTTCGAATTTGGGGTTCTTTTTCGGGCTTGGGACCTTTTTCGGGCTTCTCGTCCTTTTTCGGGCTTAAGGTGCTTTTTCAGGCTTGGGGTCTTTTTGTGGGCTTGTAGATTTTTTCCGGCTTGGAGTGCTTTTTCAGGCTTGGTGTGTTTTTTCGGGCTTGGGGCCCTTTTTCGGGCTCGGTGTCCTTTTTCGGGCTTGGGGTCTTTTTCGGGCTGGTTTTCTTCTTTCGGGCGTGGGGTCCTTTTTCGGGCTTGGGGTCCTTTTCGGGCTTGGGGTCCCCTTTCAAGCTTGTAGTGTTATGGTCGTTTTTCGGGTTTATGGTCTTTTTTTTGGGCTTGGGGTCCTTTTTCGGGAATGCGGTCCTTTTTCGGGCTTGGGGTCCTTTTTTCTGGCTTGGGGTCTTTTTCGAGCTTGGGGTTCTTTTATAGGCTTGGGGCCCTTTTTCGGGCTTTGGGTCCTTTTTCGTTCTTGGAATCCATTTTCGGGCTTGCGGTCTTCTTTCGGGTATGGGGTCCTTTTTCGGGCTTGGGGTCCCTTTTCTGGCTTGGGGTCCTTTTTCAAGCTTTGGGTCCTTTTTCAGGCTTGGGGTCTTTTTCGAGCTGGGGCTCATTTTTCGGGCTTGGGGTCCTTTTTCGGGCTTGGGGTCCTTTTCGGGCTTGAGGTCCTCTTTCAGGCTTGTGGTCTCTATCGGGCTTGGAGTCATTTTTCGGTCTTGGGGTCATTTTTCGGACTTGGGGTCATTTTTCGGGCTTGGGGTCGTTTTTCGGGCTTGGGATCCTTTTTCGGGCTTGGGGTCCTTTCTCGGGCTTGGGGTTTTTTTGGGCTTGGGTCCTTTTTCGGGCTTGGGGTCCTTTTTCGGGCACAGGATCCTTTTGTGGGCTTGGGTTCATTTTTCGGACTTGGGGTCATTTTTCGGGCTTGGGGTCGTTTTTCGGGCTTGGGATACTTTTTCGGGCTTGGGGTCCTTTTTCGGGCTTGGGTTATTTTTTGGGCTTGGGTCCTTTTTCGGGCTTATGGTCCATTTTCGGGCTTAGGATTCTTTTGTGGGCTTGAGTTCATTTTTCGGGCTTGGGGTCGTTTTTCGGGCTTGGGGTCCTTTTTCGGGTTTGTGGTCCTTTTTCGAACTTGGGGTCCTTTTTCGGGCTTGGGTTCTTTTCGGGCTTGGTGGTCTTTTTCGGGCTTGGGGTCCTTTTTCGGGCTTGGGGCCCTTTTTCGGGCTTGCGGTCTTTTTCGTTCTTGGGATCCACTTTCGGGATTGTGGTCTACTTTCGGGCATGGGGTCCTTTTGCGGGCTTGTGGTCCTTTTTCAAGCTTGGTGTCCTTTTTCAGGCTTTGGGTCTTTTTCGAGATTGGGTTCATTTTTCGGGCTTGGGGTCGTTTTTCGGGCTTGGGGTCCTTTTTCGGGCTTGGAGTCCTTTTTTGAACTTAGGGTCCTTTCTCGGGCTTGTGGTCACTTTTCGATCTTCGTGCTTGGGGTCATTATTCGGACTTGATATCCTTTTTCGGGCTTGGGGTCCTTTTTCGGGCTTAGGATCCTTTTTCGGGCTTTTGTTCATTTTTCGGCTTGATAGCCTTTTTCGGGGTTGGGATCCATTTTCAGGCTTGGGGTTCTTTTTCGGGCCTCAGGTACTTTTTGGGTTTGTGGTCCTTTTTGGGGCTTTGGGTCCTTTTTCGGGCTTGGGGTCCTTTTTTGGGCTTGGCGTCCTTTTTCAGGCTTGTAAGCTTGTTGTCCTTTTCCGGGCTTGTGGTCCTTTTTCGGGCTAGGAATCTGTTTCGGGCATGGGGTCCTTTTTCGGATTTGGGGAACTTTTTTGGGCTTGAGGTCCTTTTTCGAATTTGGGGTTCTTTTTCGGGCTTGGGACCTTTTTCGGGCTTAGTGTTCTTTTTCGGGCTTGAAGTCCTTTTTGGGCTTGGGGTCCTTTGTCGAGCTTGGGGTCCTTTTTCGGGCTAGGGGTTCTTTTTCGGGCTTGGGGTCCTTTTTCGGCTTGGGATCCTTTTTTGGGCTTGTGGTATTTTTTCGGGCTTAGGATTCTTTTTTGGGCTTGGGTTTATTTATGGGGCTTGGGGTCCTTTTTCGGGCAGGGGGTCCTTTTTCGGGCTTGTGGTCCTTTCTCGAACTTGGGGTCCTTTTTGAGGCTTGGGATCCTCTTTCGGGCTTGGGATCCTTTTTCGGGATTGGGTACTTTTTCGGGCTTGGGGTCCTTTATTGGGCTTGTCGTCGTTTTTCGGGCTTAGGGTGCTTTTTCAGGCTTGGGGTCCTTTTGCGGGCTTGTAGGTTTTTTCGGGCTTGGGGTGCTTTTTCGGGCTTGGTGTTTTTTTTCGGGCTTGGGGTCCTTTTTCGGGCTTTGGTTCCTTTTTCGGGCTTGGTGTCTTTTTTTGGGCTAGAGGTCCTTTTTCGGGCTTGGGGTCCTTTTTCGAGCTTGGAGTCCGTTTTCGGACTAGGGGTCTTATTTCCGGTTTGGGATCCTTTTTCGGGCTTGATGTCCTCTTTCGGGTTAGGGTCCTTTTTCAGGCTTGTGGTCTTTATCGGGCTTGGGGTCCTTTTCGGGGTTGGGGTCCTTTTTCGGGCTTGCGGTCCCCTTTCATGGTTGTGGTCTTTATCGGGCTTGGGGTCCTTTTTCGAGCTTGGGGGCCTTTTACGGGATTGGGGTCCTTTTTTGGTTTTGTGCTGTAAGCTGTAAGCTGGTGTAAGCTGGTGGTCCTTTTTCGGGCTAGGGATCATTTTCGAGCTGGGGGTTCTTTTTCGGATTTGGGGTCCTTTTTCAGGCTTGGGGTCCTTTTTCGAATTTGGGGTTCTTTTTCGGGCTTGGGATTCTATTTCGAGCTTAGGGTTCTCTTTCGGGAGTGGGGAGCTTTTCGGGCTTGGGGTCCTTTTAAGGGCTAGGGGTCTTTCTTTTGTCTTGTCGTCCTTTTTCGGGCTTGGTGTCTTCTTTCATGCTTGGGGTCCTTTTGCGGGCCTCAGGTACTTTTTTGGGCTTGTGGTCCTTTTTGGGGCTTGGGGTCCTTTTTCAAGCTTGGGGTCCTTTTTCAGGCTTGGGGTCTTTTTCGAAATTGTGTTCATTTTTCGGGCTTGGGGTCGTTTTTTGGACTTGGGGTCCTTTTTCGGGCTTGGAGTCCTTCTTCGAACTTAGGGTCCTTTCTCGGGCTTAGGGTCCTTCTTCGATCTTCGGGCTTGGTGTTTTTTTTCGGGCTTGGGGTCATTTTTCGGGCCTCAGGTTCTTTTTGAGCTTGTGGTCCTTTTTGGGGCTTTTGGTCCTTTTTCGGGCTTGGGATCTCTTTCGGGCTTGGGGTCTTTTTTCGGGCTTGGGGTCCTTTTTCAGGCTTGTAAGCTTGTGGTAGACCTGTGCGCCGCCGCGCCACGCCGCCTGTAATTTTTAACGTACGCCGACGTCGAATGGTAAATCGGCGGCGCGCCGCCGACGCATTTTTCCCGCGCTGACAATTCGCGAACTCTAAAATTGTTGACTCATAATTTTATCCACAAATGTAGGAACATTGTCTATAGACCGAATATACGACGTTAACTGATTCATGATTTATCACATCTTGATCATTTTTACATTTCTTACAAAAGAAATGTATAGGATTCGCTCAAACTTTGAAAACTTTTTCCGAGGCCCGGAGGGCCGAGTCTCATATACCAATGACTCAGCTCGACAAATTGAGACAATGTCTGTGTGTGTGTGTGTATGTGTGTATGTATGTATGTACAAAATGTCATGTAATTATCTCAGCAATGGCTGAACCGATCTTAATGAAATTAGTTTCAAATGAAAGGCCTAACGTTGCCATTTGACACTATTATTTTCGATTTTCGATATATTGTTTACTTTCTGAGATATGGACGATTTTGTCAAAACACAGCAGGTTTTTTGCAAATAACTTTCGAACAATACAATGCTGTCCCACAAACTGCACATATGTAGAAAGCTTGTAAAAATACCTTTCTAACAAGCTATAGATTGTCTTAATCCGTGCACGATTGGCGAAGATATTAAACATTTTGTATTTTTGGTCCTCGCTTACCAATTTCCACTAATTAAAAATAAGATTGTTTCATACAGAGTATTGCTTTACGGGTGTTTTAGGGGCAAAACTAAACCGATTTTGAATAAAGGGGTATGAAAACACATCTACGTGAAACAAGGAATTCGATGTTGAGAACATTTTGTGAATTACCTTTATAATAAATGAACTATTTCTCAAAAATCAATATATAAGTTCACTTTAAAGACAAAATAATGTGTTGATAAAGAAACAGTGAGATCTAGTATTTATTCCTTGGATTAGGCATTGCGTTCAATCCTGAGGTAAATGTTGGATAGTATATCAATACACAGATCAACAAGTAATTCACCTAGTAGTGAGATAAAAGATTTCTCATATAATTATACTCGTGGCGTCACCGAAAGCAACTGTATGTTTGAAACCCAAAAATCTAGCGAAAATTTAGCTCTTTTGCAAGATTTAGGTTATACTGGTTATGGCGCAAAAATCACTACTTGCATTATTTATGATAAGAATTTTAGAAATCAATATATCATAATAATATACCTATACAAATAATGTCACTGCATTAACCATCATTTGCCATTCCTCACACGCCCCCCCCATCACACTATCTCTCTCTCTCTCTCTCTCTCTCTCTCTCTCTCTCTCTCTCTCTCTCTCACTCTCTCTCTCTCTTTTCTCTCTCTGTCTCTCTTCTATCGCATCTATCTAGCTATTTCTGTATCCATTTCTAAGTTGTGTGTTAAGATCTTCTGCCAATCTGAAATATTTATTAATTGTAATTGCGAAGGTTTGAGAAAACAAAACTATTTTTGTCTGCTGCTACATCAACTCAACTTTAATTAAATTGTATTCAAAGCCTGTACCAACACTATAATTAAGGAAATTCATGGCTATATCAGAAAAATATTTGGCATAACTGGGTAATATGAAAGTTTGACGATGGAAATTTTCAAAAGAGACATTCCACGTGCGATATTTAAACTATTCGTATCTCTATTGAATTTTGAATGAAATATATGCTCAAAGACTGAAAGCTGAAGCCAGCAGGATTAGACTTGCCATCAACTTTTCGAAGACAAAATACATGAGAGGAAGAGGTTCTAGAGACGACAATGTGAACCTCCCACCCGAGTTCGGATTGACGGTGACGAAATCGAGATGGTCGACAAATTCATGTATTTGGGCTCACTGGTAACCGACGACAATGATAACAGCATAGAAATTCAGAGACGGATCTTGGCGGGAAATCGTGCCTACTTTGGACTCCAGAGGACGCTCCGGTCGAACAAAATTCGCCGCCGCACGAAGTTGATTATCTTCAAGACGCTGATTAGATCGGTGGTCCTCTACGGCCACGAGACCTGGACTATGCTCGTGGAGGACCAACGCGCCCTTGGAGTTTTCGAACGAAAGGTGTTGCGTACCATCTATGGTGGCGTGCAGGTGGAAGACGGAACGTGGCGCAGGCGAATGAACCATAAGTTGTATTAGCTGCACATTCGTTGTATTGGTACGAACTTTCATGAAAAATAACGGATCAAAGACCAAAAATATCCACAAATTAGATCCAGGAAAAGAAGTCTCCCAAAGTACCCACTCTCGATGGGGGATGCAACTACAATGTGTCTTCTAACTTATCGTCGTCCATATTTGGATTTACTGAGTAGTTTGAACCATTTCTTTTTCACAGTATTGGTCTGTATAGGACTTATTCATCCATATTTCCTGCACGAGAATTCCGGACGAAACAATATGAAAGCTATAAGGATGAATGGAAAGAGACTGAATTGCAATCAACTGAATGCACGGCTTTTATGCTATCGACATAGCCTAGACATTTCACACTATTTACTTCAATGCAAATAAATACTTTGAAATATCTACCTGTCTCATTCACGAATCGCATTCTCCCTGTCGTTCATTGTTTAAGGGGCTTGAAAGCACATGTGACCTTGTCTCATTTTACTATATTCAATTGCGCGTTAAAATACTGGACCAGTAAATTCTATTCTGTACATAAATCTTTTTTTCGGGAATATGTGGCCAAAAAGTAAACTTCGAATTCGTCAAGTAAAGAAGCATGAAAACAAAAAGAATAAAACCAAAAAAAGATGGAAGGCCTAGAAAGTCCATTGCATATTTATTAGCCTTTTTTCAAAAGATGGGATTTTCAAAAACATTTCAAAACTTTCTGATGCAATGGTTCTCAAATTCGTACAATCCGGTTTATTCATTTTCTTAATTCAAAAATGTTTTTGCTTCAAATATATGACCATTTTATTTTAATTAATTATTTCATTCCGCATCTTTTTATTCGTTTTGTTCATCTGCCTTCATATTACTTATTTTATTCGTTTCATTCTTTGGATTCACTCTGATCAGTTCATTCTTTTTGTGCATTTTACTCATATCATTCCTTGTTTTCAATGTATGCATTTTATTCATTTTTTCCAGTTTATTCATTTTGTTCAGTTTCTTCATTTTATTAATCTGACTACTTTTTCAGTTTTAATCATTTCATCCAAATAATTTATTTGATTCAATTTATTTCTTTATATTAATTTATAACCTTTTACCATTGTTTAATTTTTCATTTCAATCAATGCATTTAATTCTGCTCATTTTCTTCTTTTTATTCATTTTATTACTTCAGCGCATTTTGTTTATTTGATTCGTTTGTTTTATTTATGCATTTCATTTATTTTTTACTTTATTCATTTTGTTCATCCATTCTTTTTATTCATTTGATCCATTTCATTAATTTGATTCATTGAATTCACTGGATGAATTAAATCAATTTGATTCATTTAATTAATTTGCTTTATGTGATTCATTTGATTCATATGATTCATATGATTCATTTGATTCATTTGATTCATTTGATTCATTTGATTCATTTGATTCATTTGATTCATTTGATTCATTTGATTCATTTGATTCATTTGATTCATTTGATTCGTGTGATTCATTTTATTCATTTGATTCATTAGATTCATTTGAATCATTTGAATCATTTGATTCATTTGATTCATCTGATTCATCTGATTCATTTGATTCATTTGATTCATTTGATTCATTTGATTCATTTGGTTCATTTGATTCATTTGATTCATTTGATTCATTTGATTCATTTGATTCATTTGATTCATTTGATTCATTTGATTCATTTGATTCATTTGATTCATTTGATTCATTTGATTCATTTGATTCATTTGATTCATTTGATTCATTTGATTCATTTGATTCATTTGATTCGTGTGATTCATTTGATTCATTTGATTCAGTTAATTCATTTGACTCATTAGATTCATTTGAATCATTTGATTCATTTGATTCATTTGATTCATTTGATTCATTTGATTCATTTGATTCATTTGATTCATTTGATTCATTTGATTCATTTGATTCATTTGATTCATTTTATTCATATCTTTAATTTTATGCATTTCATGTTCAGTCATTCGTTTTATTTCATTCAATTTGTTAGTATGAGTCAATTTATTCTATTAATCTTATAACTATTTCTAAGCACAATCTTATTTCTTATTTAATAACCTAATCTAATTTTATTCGTGTATTTTATAATTTTGATTTACATTAATTTTTCTACTCATTTTATGAATTTATAAACCTATTATTTCATTTTTTGCTTTACTTTTTTTATTTCGGTCGTTTTGTTGATTTCTATAATTTATTCAGTTTATTCGAGATTTTATTCGTGCAAGACTAGAAACTGTTTTCATCCCACCTCTAGTTGAGTGCCTACTTCTCGTGAGTTCTGCAAACTAATCCAATAGTGAAATGTGTAAGAAATGTCTCATCTCACTGCTAGGTGGATTAAATCGGTTTTTTGTTATTAGTGGTTGTCAATTGGATTACAAAATCAAAATAATCTTGATATTTTCTCGATAACCATTACACGACACTCGTTATATAATTCAAAGATCCATTCTTGCTTCGTCAACTGGTTGTGATTGTGAGCATATAAGTTTCAATTCACCATTCGTGTGCGTGACATGGTCCACAAATTAAAAAAAAACTTCCACTTTCAAGATATATGTGCCTGAAATTTACGATTATGTGCCTGATCCTAATCTTTGCACGTAATCAATTTCACTGGAACGCAGTGTATTATTCATTGATTTTTTTACCCGATTCTTAATTCCGAATATGCTACACACGATTCACCAGTCGAGCTCGTGAAACTGTTCATGATGTAATTCATGAAGTAATTAATTTTCCACATAATCTTATTATACTTACGTAAACAATTACAAGGAACTCAGACTATTATTCATGGATTATTCGCTCTGCTTTTTGGTTTTGAAATTTCTATGTGAGCAATTGTGTACAACTGCTAGCAACCAGTCTCATAGGCACGAGCATTAGATACAAAGACATTACTAGGACCTGTAAACCTGTTATTCCTTTGTTAAAATTCAGATAAATGTTCGGAATTAAATGAAACTATGCTGAGCAAAATACATTACCTAGCCACAATTCATGTCCGTGAAATAATTTAGAAAACTATAAGACACGTGACTCTGTGTAAAAAATCCAACGGTAAGCTCAAGACTAAAAGAGAATTTACGAAAATCGTTGCACGTCGTGCAATTCTTGACTGTTTTAGTCAATAAAGTTAATACAAATCAATGTTTGATCGAGTTATGAATTAGAATTATAAAAATATTAAACATATTCAGACACAACCACCTACTAAACATTTGAGTATAATGTCATCTTTTTTTGCGTGAACTAGTTCGAGGTTTATTTATAATTGATTGAATCGTGACCTATTTTAAAACTTTTTTCTCGAAGAATAGTTGAGCAAAGTGATCTTGACTTTTCGCGACGCTGGTGCAGAGGGTAAGATTTCTAGTCTCATAAATTATTTATCGTGTGATCTAGCCCCACTCAAGAAAGATTTTCAGTGTCAGTTGCACCAGCCCGGTATCACAGACACATAAGACGTAACACGAGATGAATTTTCATCACTCGTAGAAACAGTCGATTTCAATTACAAATCGGTGGCGTTAGTGAAGAGATTTTGACACAGAGCTAAATGCGTTACTTAGTTTCCGCACCCACCCGAAAACGTTACGGTCTTTTTAATTTCATGCAAATCAAAACAAACAATATGGGCCGGAAATGTGAAATTCATTCTTGTCGAAGTGCCCAAGGTGGGAGTTGTTCACAACCATTTCTTAAGTTACAACACGATGCCGATCGGTGAGTAAGCACATAACAGGATGTTAGCAATTTAATTGATTCGGTGTATCGAATGCATGCAATGGATTAGAATTTGTTGGTCCCCGGAACTGCTGGAGAAATTGGCGGGGTGCAGGTGCTACGACAACTAGAGAAACGCTCAGACCATTTTCAATAAGACTTGTTTAGTGATCAGTTTCAACCTAACAGGAGCTAACACGTCAAGTCGTGGAATGATTATGATTGATAGTAACTGTATATTTAGGTTTCGTCAGGGTGTAGATCTGTATGATTCCAGCACATCGAGCATACTTTGCACTCAAGATAGAAGCAGATCGTACGTTGTAAGAAAATGTAGTGCCAGGGAATCGTATTCCTTATCATCGTGGCGATTTTGTACTTACAAGAAGTAAAAGTAAACACCAGCCTGGAAAATGAAGCAATGTGTCTACCATGAAAGGTGTCCTTACACGATAATTAAAAGTGACATTTCAGCGCAGTAATGTCAATAATAACGTCGCGTATTAGAGTACCTGATATCTGCGGGATTCTAAAAGAGCGACGGTAAATAACCCAGGGACAACTTGACAGATAGTGCTTGTTTCATATATGCACCACCGATTTGATGGTGGCGCTAGTAAGCCTTCTCTGTATGAGTACCACGAACAACGAAACGAAAAAGTTTCAAGAGAAAAGCGTGTTTCGTTACGTGTGTTATGAACGCCGTCAATACGGCTGGAACAACATTTAGAAAAAGCTTATTCCAAAATATGAATAAAGAAAACTATTATTAGAGAATAAATTTATCCCTAACTGAAAACCGTCAGCAAAGTTACATAAATCTTATTATATATTTAGCTGGAAATCGTTGTTTTTAACAACCGGCTCTCTTCCTTCCTAAACATGCTTTGGTTTTCTTGTTGTGTGAAGTTTGAGATCGTTAAATCATTGGTGCTTTTTATCTCGGGAAATGCAAAAGAAAAACATTTTGACCAATGAAAGTACATCACAACCAAGCTTAACAATTCGTTTTGAATAGAGTGTGTTTTTATCAGAATTCTAGCAGCAAAAAGAAATGGTAGAAATGCTTAAATTGATTATTTTACACAGATATGGAAAATAATAAATGGGATGCGCCTTTTTCAAATGTTGCTCCATTCAAGCCGCCATGACATCACCAAATCACCCCCAAATTCGCTTATGAATTCAATATATGGGAGTTGTCAATTGTCCCCGGGCTTACGGTAAAGATGACTAAATAGAAACAAAAAACAATGAAACGACAACAACGATTAATTTCCTCAAACAAAAGAAAAACTGTTTTACCGTTGCTTAATTTCCCAAATATAGAACAATAAATAATTATTATAGGTCATTGAAATACAGTCGTTACTCTGCATTCTTCAAATTTGTCCATTGCAATTATTATTTCATGCGAAGTCGTAGTATGCCACATCAACAATTTTTCTATTTCGTTCTTCAAATTTTACAACTGTAAAAATAGTTCCACCTTTCATTTATTATCTTGCATTTGGCAAGCAGGGTGAGCACTATTGGAGCTTCAGTTGAAAAAAAAATTGATATGGTTGCGAGAATTACATTTTGTGCAATGTGCTCAACAGATGTCGCTAGTACATCGTGGGCGATGACTTTTTTAGATTTTCTTTAAGCTGTATCGTTTGTTTGTATGTGCTGTGAAGTCTGTTACAATAGAAACCGAAAATTTGGGAAAGGAATTGTACTGTGAAGAATTTTTTTTAGTTGCATAGGCGTCAATATTCGTCACGCCGACACACGCCGGCGCGCCGCCGCCGATAGGGTCCAACGGCGTGACGCCGCCAACGCCGCCGCCGGCCAAAAATGTCGCTTACGCCGCCGCCGATGAAAAATGCATCGGCGCACAACTCTTGTGGTCCTTTTTCGGGCTAGGAATCTGTTTCGGGCTTGGGGTCCTTTTTCGGATTTGGGGACCTTTTTCGGGCTTGAGGTCCTTTTTCGAATTAGGGGTTCTTTTTCGGGTTTGGGACCTTTTTCGGGCTTAGAGTTCTTTTTCGGGCTTGAAGTCCTTTTTGGGCTTGGGGTCCTTTTTCGAGCTTGAAGTCTTTTTTCGGGCTTGGGGTCCTTTTTCGGCTTGGGATCATTTTTCGGGCTTGTGGTATTTTTTCGGGCAAAGGATCCTTTTTGGGCTTGGGTTCATTTATGGGGCTTGGGGTCCTTTTTCGGGCTGGGGGTCCTTTTTCGGGCATGGGGTCCTTTTTCGGGCTTGGGATCCTTTTTCGGGATTGGGTTCTTTTTCGGGCTCGGGGTCCTTTATTGGGCTTGTCGTTTTTCGGGCTTAGGGTGCTTTTTCAGGCTTGGGGTCCTTTTGCGGGCTTATAGATTTTTTAAGGCTTGGGGTGCTTTTTCAGGCTTGGGGTTTTTTCGGGCTTGGGGTCCTTTTTGGGCTAGAGGTCCTTTTTCGGGCTTGGGGTCCTTTTCGAGCTTGGAGTCCTTTTTCGGACTGGGGATCTTTTTTCGGGTTTGGGATCCTTTGTCGGGTTTGAGGTCCTCTTTCGGGCTCACGATCCTTTTTCAGGGTTGTGGTCTTTTTCGGGCTTGGGGTCCTTTTTCGGGCTTGGGGTCCCCTTTCATGGTTGTGGTCTTTATCGGGCTTGGGGTTCTTTTCGGGGTTGGGGTCCTTTTTCGGGCTTGGGGTCTTTTTCGGGCTTGGGGTCCTTTTTCGGGCTTGGGGTCCCCTTTCATGGTTGTGGTTTTTATCGGGCTTGGGGTCCTTTTCGGGGTTGGGGTCCTTTTTCGGGCTTGCGGTCCCCTTTCATGGTTGTGGTCTTTTTTCGGGCTTGGGGTCCGTTTTCGAGCTTGGGGGCCTTTTACGGGATTGGGATCCTTTTTTGGCTTTGTGGTCTTTTTCGGGCTTTGGGTCCTTTTTGGGGTTAGTGTCTTTTTCGGGCTTGGGGTCCTTTTTCAGGCTTGTAAGCTGGTGGTCCTTTTTCGAGCTAGTGATCTTTTTCGAGCTGGCGGTTCTTTTTCGGATTTGGGGTCCTTTTTCGGGCTTGGTGTCCTTCTTCGAATTTGGAGTTCTTTTACGGGCTTGGGATTCTTTTTCGAGCTTAGGTTTCTCTTTCGGGCTTGGGGTGCTTTTCGGGCTTGGGGTCCTTTTAAGGGCTAGGGGTCTTTCTTTTGTCTTGTCGTCCTTTTTCGGGCTTGGTGTCCTTTTTCATGCTTGGGGTCCTTTTGCGGGCCTCAGGTACTTTTTTGGGCTTGGGGTCCTTTTTAAGGCTTTGGGTCCTTTTTCGGGCTTGGGGTTCTTTTTCGGGCTTGGGGCCCTTTTTCGGGCTTGGGGTCCTTTTTCGTGCTTGGGATCCTTTTTCAGGCTTGTTGTACTTTTTCGGACTTGGGGTCCTCTTTCAGGCTTGGGATCCTTTCTCGGGCTTGTGGTCATTTTCGGGCTTGGGGTCTTACTTTAGGCTTGTCGTCCTTTTTCGAGCTTTGGGAGTTTTTTCAGGCTTGGGGTCCTTTTTCGGGCTTGAGGTACTTTTTCGGGCTTGGCGTCTATTTTCGGGCTTGACGTTCATTTTCGGGCTTCAGGTCTTTTTCGGGCTTAGGGTCGTTTTTCGAGCTTGGGATACTTTATCGGGCTTGGGGTCTTTTTCGGGCTTGGGGTCCTTTTTCGGGCTAGTGGTCCTTTTTCGGGCTTGGTGTCTTTTTTGGGCTAGAGGTCCTTTTTCGGGCTTGGGGTCCTTTTCGAGCTTGGAGTCCTTTTTCGGACTGGGGGTCTTTTTTCGGGCTAGTGGTCCTCTTTCGGGCTTGGTGTCTTTTTTTGGGCTAGAGGTCCTTTTTCGGGCTTGGGGTCCCCTTTCATGGTTGTGGTCTTTATCGGGCTTGGGGTCCTTTTCGGGGTTGGGGTCCTTTTTCGAGCTTGGGGTCTCCTTTCATGGTTGTGGTCTTTATCGGGCTTGTGGTCTTTTTCGGGCTTGGGGTCCTTTTTCTGGCTTGTGGTCGTTTTTCAGGCTTGGGGTCCTTTTAAGGGCTAGGGGTCTTTCTTTTGTCTTGTCGTCCTTTTTCGGGCTTGGTGTCCTTTTTCATGCTTGGGGTCCTTTTGCGGGCCTCAGGTACTTTTTTGGGCTTGGGGTCCTTTTTAGGGCTTTGGGTCCTTTTTCGAGCTTGGGGTTCTTTTTCGGGCTTGGGGCCCTTTTTCGGGCTTGGGGTCCTTTTTCGTGCTTGGGATCCTTTTTCAGGCTTGTGGTCCTTTTTCGGACTTGGGGTCCTTTTTCGGGCTTGGGATCCTTTCTCGGGCTTGTGGTCATTTTCGGGCTTGGGGTCTTTCTTTAGGCTTGTCGTCCTTTTTCGGGCTTTGGGAGTTTTTTCAGGCTTGGGGTCCTTTTTCGAGATTGAGGTACTTTTTCGGGCTTGGCGTCTATTTTCGGGCTAGACGTCCATTTTAGGGCTTCAGGTCTTTTCCGGGCTTAGGGTCGTTTTTCGAGCTTGGGATCCTTTATCGGGCTTGGGGTCTTTTTCGGGCTTGGGGTCCTTTTTCGGGCTAGTGGTCCTTTTTCGGGCTTGGTGTTTTTTTTTGGGCTAGAGGTCCTTTTTCGGGCTTGGGGTCCTTTTCGAGGTTGGAGTCCTTTTTCGGACTGGGGGTCTTTTTTCGGGTTTGGGATCCTTTTTCGGGTTTGAGGTCCTCTTTCGGGCTCAGGGTCCTTTTCCAGGCTTGTGGTCTTTTTCGGGCTTGGGGTCCCCTTTCATGGTTGTGGTTTTTATCGGGCTTGGGGTCCTTTTCGGGGTTGGGGTCCTTTTTCGGGCTTGCGGTATCCTTTCATAGTTGTGGTCT
Organism: Topomyia yanbarensis; assembly: GCF_030247195.1. Classification (NCBI taxonomy): domain Eukaryota; kingdom Metazoa; phylum Arthropoda; class Insecta; order Diptera; family Culicidae; genus Topomyia; species Topomyia yanbarensis. The sequence continues at coordinate 55,240 of NW_026683448.1, read as the reverse complement.
TTATCGGGCTTGGAGTCCGTTTTCGAGCTTGGGGGCCTTTTACGGGATTGGGATCCTGTTTTGGCTTTGTGGTCTTTTTCGGGCTTTGGGTCCTTTTTCGGGCTTAGTGTCTTTTTCGGGCTTGGGGTCCTTTTTCAGGCTTGTAAGCTGGTGGTCCTTTTTCGAGCTAGGGATCTTTTTCGAGCTGGGGGTTCTTTTTCGGATTTGGGGTCCTTCTTCGAATTTTGGGTTCTTTTATGGGCTTGGGATTCTTTTTCGAGCTTAGGTTTCTCTTTCGGGCTTGGGGTGCTTTTCGGGCTTGTGGTCCTTTTAAGGGCTAGGGGTCTTTCTTTTGTCTTGTCGTCCTTTTTCGGGCTTGGTGTCCTTTTTCATGCTTGGGGTCCTTTTGCGGGCCTCACGTAATTTTTTGGGCTTGTGGTCCTTCTTGGGGCTTTGGGTCCATTTTCGGGCTTGGGGTTCTTCTTCGGGCTTGAGGCCCTTTTTCGTGCTTGGAGTCCTTTTTCGTGCTTGGGATCCTTTTTCAGGCTTGTGGTCCTCTTTCGGGCTTGGGGTCCTTTTTCGGGCTTGGGATCCTTTCTCGGGCTTGTGGTCATTTTCGGGCTTGGGGTCTTTCTTTAGGCTTGTCGTCCGTTTTCGGGCTTTGGGAGTTTTTTCGGGCTTGGGGTCCTTTTTCGGGCTGGAGGTACTTTTTCGGGCATGGCGACTATTTTCGGGCTTGGCGACTATTTTCGGGCTTGGCGTCCATTTTCGGGCTTCAGGTCTTTTTCGGGCTTAGGGTCGTTTTTCGAGATTGGGATCCTTTATCGGGCTTGGGGTCTTTTTCGGGCTTGGGGTACTTTTTGGGTTAGTGGTCCTTTTTCGGGCTTATGGTTATTTTTTGGGCTTGGGGTCTTTTTCGGGCTTGGAGTCCTCTTTCGGGCTTGGGGTCCCTTTTCAGGCTTTGAGTCCGTTTTCTGGTTTGGGGTCCTTTTTCGGGCTTGTGGTCTTCTTTTCAGCTTGGGGTTTTTTTAGGATTCGGGGTCCTTTTTCGGGCTTGGGGTCCTTTTTTGAATTTGGGGTTCTTTTTCGGGCTTGGGAGCTTTTTCGGGCTTAGGGTTCTTTTTCGGGCTTGAAGTCCTTTTTGGGCTTGGGGTCTTTTTCGGGGTTGGGGTCTTTATCGGGCTAGGGTTCTTTTTCGGGCTTGGGGACCTTTTTCGGGCTTGGGGTCCTGTTTCGGCTTGGGATCTTTTTTCGGGCTGGTTGTCCTTTTTCGAACTTAGCACCCTTTTTTGGGCTAATGTTCATTTTTGGGGCTTGGGGTGTTTTTTCGGACTGGGGATCCTTTTTCGGGAGTGGGGTCCTTTTTCGGGTTTGGGGTCCTTTTTCGGGCTTGGGGTCCTTTTCGAGCTTGGGGTCCTTTTTGGAGCTTGGGGTCTTTTTTCGGGTTTGCGATGTTTTTCGGGCTTCGGGTCCTTTTCTTGGCTTAGGATCGTTTATCGAAATTGAGGTCCTTTTTCGGGCTTGCGGTCTTTTTCGGGCTTGGGTTTCTTTTCCGGGCTTGGGGCTCTTTTCGGGCTTGGGGTCCTTTTTTGTGCTTGGGATTCCTTTTCGGGCTTGGGGTCTTTTTTCGGGCTTGGTATCTCCTTTCGGGCTTTTCGGGCTTGGGGTCTTTTTTCGGGCTTGGGGTCCTTTTTCGGGCTTTATCTCCCTTTTCAGGCTTGGGGTCCTTTTGCAGGCTTGGGATCCATTTTCGAGCTTGGGGCGCTTTTTCGGGCTTGGGGTCCTTTTTCGGGCTTGGGGCCCTTTTTCGGGCTTGGGGTCCTTTTTCGTTCTTTGGATCCATTTTCGTGCTAGTGGTTTTCTTTCGGGCATGGGGTCCTTATTCGGGCTTGGCGTCCCTTTTCTGGCTTGGGTTCTTTTTCGAGCTTGGACTCATTTTTCGGGCTTGGGGTCCTTTTTCGGGCTTGGGGTCCTTTTCAGGCTTGGGGTCCTCTTTCAGGCTTGTGGTCTTTATCAGGCTTGGAGTCCTTGTTCGGTGTTGGTGCCATTTTTCGGATTATGGTAATTTTTCGGGCTTGGGGTCCTTTTTTGGGCTTGGGATCCTTTTTCGGGCTTGGGGCCCTTTTTTGGGCTTGGGTTTGTTTTTTGGGCTTGGGGTCCTTTTTCGGGCTTGGGGTCCTTTTTCGAGTTTAGGATCCTTTTTTGGGCTTGGGTTCATTTTTCGGGCTTGGGGTCTTTTTCGGGCTTGGGGTCTTTTTGGGCTTGGGGTGCTTTTTCGACCTTGGTGTCTTTTCGAACTTGGGGCCCTTTTCGGGCTTGGGGTCCTATTTCGGGCTTAAGGTCCTTTTTCGGGCTTGGGGTCGTTTTCGTGCTTGGTGTTCTTTTTCGTTCTTGGGGTCCTTTTTCGGGCTTGGGGTCTTTTTTCGTTCTTGGGATCCATTTTGGGCATGTGGTCTTTTTTCGGGCATGGCGTATTTTTCGGGCTTTGGGCCCTTTTCTGGCTTGTGGTCCTTTTTCAGGGTTGGGGTACTTTTGCGGCCTTGTAGTATTTTTCGGGCTTGGATTCCTTTTTTCGGGTTTGGGATCCTTTTTCTGGCTTGGGGCTCTTTATCGGGCTTGGGGTCCTTTATTGGGCTTGTCGTCGTTTTTCGGGCTTGGGGTCCTATTTCAGGCTTGGGGTCGTTTTCGGGCTTGGTGTTCTTTTTCGTTCTTGGGGTCCTTTTTCGGGCTTGGGGCCCTTTTTCGGGCTTGGGGTCCTTTTTCGTTCTTGGGATCCATATTTGGGCTTGTGGTCTTTTTCGGGCATGGCGTCTTTTTCGGGCTTTGGGCCCTTTATTTAGCTTGTCGTCCTTTCACGGGCTTGGGGTGCTTTTTCAGGCTTGGGATCCTTTTGCGGCCTTGTAGTATTTTTCGGGCTTGGATTCCTTTTTTCGGGCTTGGGATCCTTTTTCTGGCTTGGTGTTTTTTTCGGGCTTGGGGTCCTTTTTCGGGCTTGGGATCATTTTTCGGGCTTTGGGTATTTTTTCGAGCTTGGTGTTCTTTTTCGGGCTTGGGGTAATTTTTAAGCTTGGGGTCCTTTTTCGGGCTTGTGGTCCTTTTTCAGGATTGAGGTACTTTTTCGGGCTTGGGGCCTTTGTTCGTGCTTGGGGTCCTTTTTCGGGCTTGAGGTACATGTTCGGGCATGAAGTCCTTTTCGGGCTTGGGGTCTTTTTCAGGCTTGGGGTCATTTTTCGCGCTTGCGGTCTTTTTCAGGCTTGGGGTCATTTTTCGTGCTTGCGGTCTTTTTCGGGCTTGGGGTCCTTTTACGGGCTTGGGGTCCTTTTTCGAGCTTGGGATCCATTTTCGGGCTTGGTGTCTTTTTCGAGCTTGGGGTCCTTTTTCGAGCTTGGGGTTGTTTTACGGGCTTGGGGTCCTTTGTCGGGCTAGAGGTCTTTTTTCGGGCTTATAGTCATTTTCGTGCTTGGGGTCCTTTTTCAAGCTTGTGGTCCTTTTCGGGCTTGGGGTCTTTCTTTAGGCTTGTCGTCCTTTTTCGGGCTTGGGGTCCCTTTTCTGGCTTGTGGTCCTTTTTCAGGGTTGGGGTCCTTTTTCAGGATTGGGGTCTTTTTCGAGCATGGGTTCATTTTTCGGTCTTGGGGTCGTTTTTCGGGCTTGGAGTTCTTTTTCGAACTTAGGGTCCTTTTTCGGGCTAGGGGTCTTTTTCGGGCTTGGGGTCCTTTTTCGGGCTTGGGATCTTTTTTCGGCTTGGGATCATTTTTCGGGCTTGTAATATTTTTTCGGGCTTAGGAACCTTTTTTGGGCTTGGGATCATTTTTCGGGCTTGGGGTATTTTTTAGAACTTGGGGTCCTTTTTCTGGCTTGGGGTCCTTTTTTGGGTTTGGGATCCTTTTTCGGGATTGGGGTCTTTTTCGGGCTTGGGGTCCTTTATTGAGCTTGTCGTCGTTTTTCGGGCTTGGGGTCCTATTTCGGGCTTGGGATCCTTTTTCTGGCTTGGAGTTTTTTTCGGGCTTGGGGTCCTTTTTCGGGCTTGGGATCCTTTTTCGGGCTTGGGATCCTTTTTCGGGCTTGGGGTATTTTTTTGGGCTTGGTGTTCTTTTTCGGGCTTGGTGTTCTTTTTCGGGCTTGGGGTCATTTTTAAGCCTGGGGTCCTTTTTCGGGCTTGTGGTCCTTTTTCAGGATTGAGGTACTTTTTCGGGCTTGGGGCCTTTGTTCGTGCTTGGGGCCCTTTTTCGGGCTTGAGGTACATTTTCGGGCATGAAGTCCTTTTCGGGCTTGGGGTCTTTTTCAGGCTTGGGGTCATTTTTCGGGCTTGCGGTCATTTTCAGGCTTGGGGTCATTTTTCGTGCTTGCGGTTTTTTCGGGCTTGGGGTCCTTTTACGGACTTGGGGTCCTTTTTCGAGTTTGTGGTCCTTTTCGGGCTTGAGGTCTTTCTTTAGGCTTGTCGTCTTTTTTCGAGCTTGGGGTCCCTTTTCTGGCTTGTGGTCCTTTTTCAAGGTTGGGGTCCTTTTTCAGGATTGGGGTCTTTTTCGAGCATGGGTTCATTTTTCGGTCTTGGGTCGTTTTTCGGGCTTGGAGTCCTTTTTCGAACTTAGGGTCCTTTTTCGGGCTAGGGGTCTTTTTCGGGTTTGTTGTCCTTTTTCGGGCTTGGGCACTTTTTTCGGCTTTGGAGCCTTTTTCGGGCTTGTGGTATTTTTTCGGGCTTAGGATCCTTTTTTGGGCTTGGGTTCATTTATGGGGCTTGGGGTATTTTTTCGAACTTTGGGTCCTTTTTCTGGATTGGGGTCCTCTTTCGGGCTTGGGATCCTTTTTCGGGCTTTATGTACTTTTTCGAATTTGGGGTTCTTTTTCGGGCTTGGGGTCCTTTATTGGGCTTGTCGTCGTTTTTCGGGATTGGCGTCTTTTTCAGGCTTGGGGTCCTTAATCGGGCTTGTAGATTTTTTAATGGGGTGCTTTTTCAGGCTTGGTGTTTTTTCGGGCTTGGGGTCCTTTTTCGGGCTTGGGTTCCTTTTTCGGGCGTGGGATCCTTTTTCGGGCTTTATGTACTTTTTCGAATTTTGGGTTCTTTTTCGCGCTTTGGACCTTTTTCGGGCTTAGTGTTCTTTTTCGGGCTTGGAGTCCTTTTGGGACTTGGGGTCCTTTTTCGGGATTGGTGTCCTTTTTTGGGCTTGGGGTCCTTTTTCGGATTTGGGGTCCTTCTTCGGGCTTGGGGTCCTTTTTCGAATTAGAGGTTTTTTTCGGGCTTGGGATCTTTTTCGAGCTTATGGGTCTTTTTCGGGCGTGGGGTCCTTTTCGGGCTTGGGGTCTATTTTCAGGCTTGGGGTCTTTCTTTAGGCTTGTCGTCATTTTCCGAGCTTGGGGTCATTTTCATGCTTGGGGTCCTTTCTCAGGCTTGTAGGTTTGTGATCCTTTTTCGGGCTTGCGGTCCTTTTTCGGGCTAAGGGTCTTTTTCGGGATTGTGGTCCTTTTTCGGGCTTGTGGTCCTTTTTCGGATTAGGGGTCCTTCTTTGTGCTTGGAGTCCTTTTTCGAATTTAGTGTTTTTTTCGGGCTTGGGATCTTTTTGAGCTTAGGGTTCTTTTTCGGGCGTGGGGTGCTTTTCGGGTTTGGGGTCCTTTTTCGGGCTTGGGGTCTTTCTTTAGGCTTGTCGTCCTTTTTCGGGCTTGGGGTCCTTTTTCGGGCTTGGGGTCCTTCTTCGGGCCTCAGGTGCTTTTTTGTGCTTGTGGTCCTTTTTTAGCTTTGAGTCCTTTATTGAGCTTGGGGTCCTTTTTGGGATTCGAATCCTTTTACAGGCTTGAAGTCCTTTTTCGGGTTTGGGGTCCTTTTTCGGGCTAGGGGTCTTTTGCGGGCTTGGGGTCTTTTTCGGGCTTGGGGTCCTTTTTCGGGCTTGGGGTCCTTTTTCGAGCTTAGGGTTTTTTCAGGCTTGGGGTCCTTCTCGGGCTCGGGGTACTTTTTCGGGCTTGGGGTCCTTTTATCGGACTAGGGGTCTTTTTCGGGCTTGGGGTCCTTTTTCGGGCTTGGGGTCCTTTTTCGGGCTTGGGGTCCTTTTCGGGCTTGGGATCCTTTTTCGGGCTTGGGATGCTTTTTCGGCTTGGTGTCCTTTTTCGGGCTTAGGATCTTTCTTTGGTCTCGGGGTCCTTTTTCGGGCTTGGGGTCCTGTGTCGGGCAGAAGGTCGTTTTTCGAGCTTGGGGTCCTTTTTCTAACTTCGGGTCATTTTTCGGGCTTGGGGTCCTCTTTCTGGCTAGGGTCTTATTTAGGTCTTGGCGTCTTTTTCGGGCTGTGGGCCCTTTATTTAGCTTTTTTCGAGCTTACGCTCTATTTCGAGCTTGGGGTTCTTTTTCGGGCTTGGGGTCCTTTTTCGTGCTTGGGATCCTTCTCGGGCTTGGGGTCCCCTTTTTTTTGGGGTCGTTTCTCGAAATTAGGGTCCTTTTTCGGGCTTGGGGTCTTTTTCGGGCTTGGGGTTCTTTTTCGGGCTTGGGGCCCTTTTTCGTTCTTGGGATCCATTTTCGTTCTTGGGATCCATTTTCGGGCTTGTGGTCTTCTTTCGGGCATGGGGTCCTTTTTCGGGCTTGGGATACCTTTTCTGGCTTGGGGTCATTTTTCAGGCTTGGGGTCTTTTTCGAGCTTGGGCTCATTTTTCGGGCTTGGGGTCCTTTTTCTGGCTTGGGGTCCACTTTCAGGCTTGTTACCTTTATCGGGCTTGGTATCCTTTTTCGGTCTTGGGGTCATTTTTCGAACTTGGGGTCATTTTTCGGGCTTGGGGTCGTTTTTCGGGCTTGGGATCCTTTTTCGGGCTTTGAATCCTTTTTTCGGGCTTGGGTTTTTTTTGGACTTGGGTCCTTTTTCGGGCTTTGGGTCCTTTTCCGGCTAGGATCCTTTTTTGGGCCTGGGTACATTTTTCGGGCTTGGGGTCGTTTTTCGGGCTTAGGGTTTTTGGGTTTGGGGTGCTTTTTCGATCTTTGGGTCTTTTTCGAACTTGGGGTCGTTTTCGGGCTTGGTGTTCTTTTTCGGGCTTGGGGTCCTTTTTCGGGCTTGCAGTCCTTTTTCGTTCTTGGGATCCATTTTCGGGCTTGTGGTCTTCTTTCGGGCATGGGGTCCTTTTTCGGGCTGGGGGTCTTCTTTCGGGCTTGGGGTCCTTGTTCAGGCTTGGGGTCGTTGTCGAAATTGGGTTCATTTTTCGGGCTTGGGGTCTTTTTTCGGGCTTGGGGTCCTTTTTCGGGCTTGGAGTCCTTTTTCGAACTTAGGGTTCATTCTCGGGCCTGGGGTCATTTTTCGATCTTCGGGCTTTTTTTTTCGGGATTGGGGTCTTTTTCGGGCTTGGGGTCATTTTTAGGGCTTGATATCCTTTTTCGGGCTTGGGGTCCTTTTTCGGGCATGGGATCCTTTTTCGGGCTTAGGATCCTTTTTTGGGCTTGGGTTCATTTTTCGGGCTTGATATCCTTTTTCGGTCTAGGGGTCCTTTTTCAGGCTCGGGGTCCTTTTTCGGGCCTCAGGTACTTTTTGGGCTTGTGGTCTTTTTGGGACTTTGGGTCCTTTTTCGGGCTTGGGGTCCTTTCTCGGGCTTGGAGTCCTTTTTCAGGCTTGTAAGCTTGTGGTCCTTTTTCGGGCTTGTGGTCCTTTTTCGGGCTAAGAATCTGTTTCGGGCTTGGGGTCCTTTTTCGGGCTTGGGATCTTTTTCTGGCTTGAGGTAGTTTTTCGGGCTTGGGGTCCTTTTGCTGGCTAGGGGTTGGGCTAGGGTTTTTCGGGCTTGCGGTCTTTTTCGAGCTTGGGGTTCATTTTCGGGCTTGGGGTCCTTTTTCGTGCTTGGGGTCCTTTTTCGGGCTTGTGGTGCTCTTTCGGGCATGGGGTCCTTTTTCGGGCTTATGGTCCCTTTTCAGGCTTAGGGTCTTTTTTCAGGCTTGGGGTCCTTTTCGGTCTCGGGGTCCTATTTCAGGCTTGTGGTCTTTTTCGGGCTTGAGGTCATTTTTCAAGCTCGGGGTCCTTTTTCGGGCTTGGGGTCCTTTTCGTGCTTGGAGTCCCCTTTCAGGCTTGTTGTATTGTGGTCCTTTTTCGGGCTTATGGTCCTTTTTTAATTGTTGTCCTTTTTCGTGCTTGGGATTCTTTGCGGGATTGGGGTCCATTTTCGCGCTTGGGGTGCTTTTTCGGGCTTGGGGTCCTATTTCGGGCTTGGGGTCCTTTTTCGGGCTTGGTGACCTTTTGCGGGATTCGGGTCATTTTTCGGGCTTGGGGTCCTTTTTTCTGGCTTGGGGTCGTTTCTCGAAATTGGGGTCCTTTTCTCGGGCTTGGGGTGTTTTTCGAGCTTGGGGTTCTTTTTCGGGCTTGGGGCCCTTTTTCGGGCTTGGGGTCCTTTTTCGTTCTTGGGATCCATTTTCGGGCTAGTGGTCTTCTTTCGTGCAAGGGGTCCTTTTTCGGGCTTGGTGTCCCTTTTTCTGGCTTGGGGTCCTTTTTCAGGCTTTGGGTCCTTTTTCAAGTTTGGGGTCTTTTTCGTGCTTGGGCTCATGTTTTGGGTTTGGGGTCCTTTTTCGGGCTTGGGGTTCTTTTCGGGCTTGGGGTCCTCTTTCAGGCTTGTGGTCTTTATCGGGCTTAGGGTCCTTTTTCGGTCTTGGGGTCGATTTTCGGACTTGGGGTCATTTTTCGGGCTTGGGGTCCTTTTTTGGGCTTGGGATCCTTTTTCGGGCTTGGGGTCCTTTTTCGGGCTTGGGTTTTTTATTGGGCTTGGGGTCCTTTTTCGGGCTTGGAGTCCTTCTTCGGGCTTAGGATCATTTTTTGGGCTTGGGTTCATTTTTCGGGCTTGGGGTCGTTTTACGGGCTTGGAGTCCTTTTTCGGGTTTGGGGTCCTTTTTCGAACTTGGGGTCCTTTTTCGGGGTCTTTTTGGGCTTGGGATGCTTTTTCGATGTTGGGGTCTTTTCGAACTTGGGGCCCTTTTCAAGCTTGTGGTTTGTTTGTTTGTTTGTTTATTTATGACACTTTACACCTTTGGGTGGTGCATTCGTGTCAAGGAAGTAGTATCTGGTTTACATATCATTCGTTTCGATCAATTCAGTGTTCATATTTGTGTATCATGTTTGATCTGTCGTATAAAGTTTAGTATCTTCATTTCGCTGCTCTCCTCGCCATTCAGTGCATCTCTTAAACTAGTTGTACTGATACCATGCTGTTGTCTATCGTTGGAGTATTTCCTGCAATATAGTATTACGTGCCGTACATCTACTACTACTCCACAGCATTCACAATTCGGTGGTGCTTCTCTCTTTAGAAGGAATGTATGGGTCAGTCTTGTGTGACCGATTCTTAACCGAGTCAGTATGCGTTGGTCGGCAGCACTATTTCGCTCCGTCCATCGCTGTGTATCGCATTTGATTTCTCGCAGCTTTGCCTCTCGGGAACCAAACCATTGCATGTCCCAATGTCGCCGTATCGCGTTCTTTATTACTCTCCAAGCATCTTCAGCTGGGATTGGTAGGGCGGTGGTCAGCTGTTTTCGTCCGCGTCCCTTATCACCTATTTTTATAAAGTGATTCATCAGCAGTGCTATCTTTGAAAATGAACCACCTTGGTTATGCAACTAAGTTTTCCGGTCTTTTTTTAAATGCAAATAATTAAGCAATCTTCATTTCGTTATATTCTGAATTGCTCATATTTTGTCGTATGTAATGTACTTTCATTTGATGGCATTGTAAGGGAACACGTATCCGCCGGTTGATGCTAATCGAGCTGACATTTCTTTAGACTGAGCAAACTAAGTTATTTGTTTGTTTAGTGTTTATTTGATCAACTAGGTAACGAATCCACTGGGTCTTTAATGCGTGTGGGAAATACGCATGGTCTTGTCTGAGTGTATGACTTTCCAATTATGTATGAGGGTGGAGAATTGACAATTCGCAAGATCAATTCATATCCAATTACCAATTTGCGGCAATCATTTTAACATAAAATTTTTTTTATGGTCATATATAATGGTTTACTTTTAGTCCATTAACTCATCAGTTAATTATACTGAGCTGAGAATAAGTACGTACTATTTGGAAACGGGGGGTGTTTGATTCGTGCATCATTAATATCGTTTAGGAACGCAGCATTTACTCGAACGAGGTGGAAAATTTCAAGTTACGGGATCACAATATGCTTAAGGACGATTTATAAATTCTGCCACGCTATTAGGAGGAAGAGATATGACTAATTGTGACATAAATGGGAGGGAAGCACGTCATGTGCTTTGACGCAATCGGCCGTTTTACGCACGATTGCGCCATGTATATAGGAAATTCCATGGAACATGAACACTTTTGCAAGTAGCGGCATTAATGTGCTACTACAAAATGAAGGAAAATCTAAAATCATTTGATTCGTATTAGACCAAGGATAAAAATAACGTGGTAATATGACAGAGACTTAGTTAGTGTTGGGTAATCTTTGCGTGACATAATTTATGAATGTTCCACAATACCACTTTTAAACTCATTGTTTGCGGTCCATTTTACATTGTTGACAACACTCCCGACAGCCGGCTGTTCGGAGTTCAAGTTGTTTTCGATGAAACAATTTCGATAGACGATTACCCAGAGTTTAACCGCCTAGAACATTTACGTATCCTTCAGTCAATAAACTATTCAAACATCTTATGCACGAAAGTATATTCTCAGTCGCATCGCTTGCTTGAAGCGAATCCTGACTAACAACCCACCCACTACCCAATCCGTGGTACTTATGGGAGTGTCACTGAGTCGGGGCCTTCCGTTAAGTAAGTACCACATCAACACTTCCTTTCTCATCCCAAGTTACGGTAAAGATGGTCATGGCCCGCAATGGTGGCTCTCAGGCGAAATTCTCGCTTGGACTGGATCAATTGTTATTCCCAAACAATGCTCCTCAAGTAGTCTGGCTGGAAATGAGATTCATCAGTCTGCAATCTACGAAGTATACCGTGCTTACGCAACGCAACGCAAGCATCTTCAGCTGGGATTGGTACATCAATGGCCGGCTGTGCTCTTGCCTCGTTCGCAAGTCGATCTGCCTCGTCGTTACCTGTTATGCCACTATGTCCTGGGATCCAGACGAATCGAACAGGTTTGCTTTGTGCTAATGCTTCAGCCTCTTGGATCCACGGATGATTCGATTTGCCGCCTTCTAAGGCCAACAAGCAGCTCGCAGAGTCTGTAAGAATGACCAGTTCCTTCTGAATGTTTGGTATTGACAAAGCCATCTTAATTGCATACGCTTCCGCAGACAATACGCTACAGTGTTGCGGAAGGCTATGTGTTCCCGCTATACCAACACTATAGAGTCCGGCTCCGACTGTATCATCACATTTGGAGCCGTCGGTGTATAATACAGTCGATTGTTGGAATCGGTTTTTCAACAGATTTTCGACTATTGGTCGAACTTTACCGGGTGGGTCTCCGACCCGTACAACTTTCTTCACATCCCAAACAATCGTCGGTTTCGCTGTGTGCCAGATCTCGCTTACCAATTTCCACTAACTAAAAATGAGATTGTTTCATACAGAGTTTTGCTTTACTGGTGTTTTAGGGGCAAAACTAAACCGATTTTGAATATCGGGGTATGAAAACACATCTACGTGATGCAAGAAATTCGATGTTGAGAATATTTTGTGAATTACCTCTATAATAAATGAACTATTTCTCAAAAATCAATATACAAGTTCACTTGAAAGACAAAAAAATGTGTTGATAATGAAACAGCGAGTTCTAGTATTTATCCCTTGGATTAGGCGTTGCGTTCAATCATGAGGTAAATGTTAGATGGCATATCAATACACAGATAAAAAAGTAATTCACCTAGTAGTGAGATAAAAGATTTCTCATATAATTATACTCGTGGCGTCACCGAAAGCAACTGTATGTTTGAAGCCCAAAACTCTAGCGAAAATTTAGCTCTTTTGCAAGATTTAGGTTATACTGGTTATGGCGCAAAAATTACTACTTACATTATCTATGATAATAATGTAAGGAATCAATATATCGCATAATATACCTATAAATATAAGGTCACTGCCTTAACCATCATTTGCCATTCCTCACACGCCCCCCCCCCCCCCATCTCTCTCTCTATCTCCCTTCTATCGCATCTATCTAGCTATTTCTGTATCCATTTCTAAGTTGTGTGCTAAGATCTTCTGCCAATCATGTGTGCGATGTAATTGTGAAGATTTGAGAAAACAAAACTATTTTTTGTCTGCTGCTACATCAAGTCAAATTTAATTCAGTTGTATTCAAAGCCTGTATCTACACTATAATTAAGGAAATTCATGGCTATATCAGAAAAATATTTGGCTTAACTGGGTAATATGGATGTTTGACGATCAAAATTTTAAAAAGAGACATTCCACGTGCGCTATTTAAACTATTCGTATCTCTATTGAATTTGAATGAAACATATGCTCAAAGACTGAAAGCTGAAGCCAGCAGGATTGGACTTGCCATCAACGTTTCGAAGACAAAAATACATGAGAGGAAGAGGTTCTAGAGACGACAATGTGAGCCTCCCATCCCGAGTTCGGATTGACGGTGACGAAATCGAGATGGTCGACGAATTCATGTATTAGAGTAACCGAAGACAATGAAAACAGCAGAGAAATTCAGAGACGGATCTTGGCGGGAAATCGTGCCTACTTTGGACTCCGGAGGACGCACCGGACGAACAAAATTCGCCGCCGCACGAAGTTTATTATCTACAAGACGCTGATTAGATCGGTGGTCCTCTACGGCCACGAGATCTGGACTATGCTCGTGGAGGACCAACGCGCCCTTGGAGTTTTCGAACGAAATGCTGATGGAAGAGGAACGTGGCGCAGGCGAATGAACCATGAGTTGGAAACACCATCCATCGCGCATACCGCAAAAATAGGACGTTTGCGGTGGGCTGTACACGTCGTGAGAATGTCAGACGACGACCCGGTGAAGATGGTTCTTGAGGGCGACCCTACAGGAACAAGAAGACAGGGCGCACAGCGAGCACGGTGGATCGACCAGATAGAGGACGACCTGCGGACCCTTCGAAGACTGCGACTCATTCACGAATCGCATTCAATTGCGCTTTAAAAATACTGGACCAGTAAATTCTGTTCTGCATATAAATCTTTTTTCGGGAATATGTGACCAAAAAGTAAACTTCGAATTCCAAAGCAAATTGAACGTTCCAGGTTCCTGATAACTAATTAAGGTCCAACAATAAAGTAGATACATCTTAAAACGACGCCATCAAGTAAAGAAGCATGAAAACAAAAAGAATAAAACCAAAAAAAAAAACGGAAGCCGTAGAAAGTCCGTTGCATATTTATTAGCATTTTCTCAGAAGATGGAATTTTCAAAACTTACTGATGCAATGGTTCTCAAATTCGTACAATCCGATTTATTCATTTTCTTTATTCAAATATGTTTTTTAACTTTAAATATAAGATCATTTCATTTTAATTACTTATTCCATTCAGCATATTTTTATTCGTTTTGTTCATCTGCGTCATTTTACTTATTTTATTCGTTTCATTCTTTGGATTCACTCTGATCAGTTTAGTTTTTTTGTGCATTTTACTCATATTATTCATTTAACTTATTTGATTCGTTGCATGCATTCTATTAATTTTTTCCAGTTTATTCATTTTATTCAGGTTCTTCATTTTAATAATCTGAATACCTTTTCAGTTTTAAACATTTCATCCAAATAGTTTATTTGATACAATTAAATTTAAAGAATATTATTTTATAACCATTTACCACCGTTTAATTTTTTATTTCAATCAATGCAATATTCTGCTCATTTTCTTCTTTTTATTCATTTTATCACTTCAGCTCATTTTGTTTATGTGATTGCTTTGTTTATTTATGCATTTGATTTATTTTTTACTTTATTCATTTTGTTAATCCATTCATTTTATTCATTTGATCCATTTCATTCATTTGATTCATTGTATTCACTGGATTAATTAAAACAATTTGATTCCTTTGATTAATTTGATTCATTTGATTCCTTTGATTCATTTGATTCATTTGATTCATTTGATTCATTTGATTCATTTGATTCATTTGATTCATTTGATTCATTTGATTCATTTGATTCATTTGATTCATTTGATTCATTTGATTCATTTGATTCATTTGATTCATTTGATTCATTTGCTTCATTTGCTTCATTTGCTTCATTTGCTTCATTTGCTTCATTTGATTCATTTGCTTCATTTGCTTCATTTGCTTCATTTGCTTCATTTGCTTCATTTGCTTCATTTGATTCATTTGATTCCTTTGATTCATTTGATTCATTGGATTCATTTGATTCATTTGATTCATTTGATTCATTTGATTCATTTGATTCATTTGATTCATTTGATTCATTTGATTCGTTTGATTCATTTGATTCATTTGATTCATTTGATTCATTCGATTCATTCGATTTGATTCATTTTATTCATATCTTTAATTTTATGCATTTCATGTTCAATCATTCCTTTTATTTCGTTCAATTTGTTAGTATGAGTCAATTTATTCTATTAATCTTATAACTATTTCTAAATATAATCTTAATTTTTATTTAATAACCATCTAATTTGATTCGTGTATTTTATAATTTTGATTTACATTAATTTTTCTACTCATTTTATGAATTTAAAAACCTATTATTTCATTTTTTTCTTTACTTTTCATTTCGTTCGTTTTGTTGATATTCTATAATTTATTCAGTTTATTCGAGATTTTATTCGTGCAAGACTATAAACTGTTTTCATCCCACCTCTAGTTGGGTGCCTACTTCTCATGAGTTCTGCAAACTAATCCAATAGTGATATGTGTAAGAAATGTCTCATCTCACTGTTAGGTGGATTAAATCGGTTTTTTATTCACAATACACGGGGATATTCTGTAAGATGCAAAGCATCGATAAAAAAAGACCACGAATCTTGCTACGATGCGCTGGCTCATTAGAGTATCGATCTACAATCGAAATATTTTCAGTTCTGGGTATCGATATTCTTAGTATATATGTAGTATTCGGAAAAAGACCACGCTTGTCTTATCATAATTGGAAATTTACGCGCAATGATAAACCAAGTTATAACAGCCCATAAACCAAGTCACTTCCATGGTTATAAAAGCAAATCCAATATTACTTATAATCATACATTATTAACAAACCTACCCATGTCTTTTGGAAAAGGCTGCGTAACCTGGATTTCAATCAACATCAATCATCACAGGAACTAATTTCAGCGTTGATGATATCAACTTATCATTTTAAACCATTTTTTTTTAAACAACGCATAACTCTGACCCAATAAATTTTATATAGAACACTGACAGATTTCAATTTAAACCACTCTTGGATTTTGAAATAGTCACTTCTATCTATAAAGTCACCTCAGTCGGGCTACCGCACTATTCACATCACGAGAACAGCGTCGTTCAAAGTTTGCGATAATATTAGTGCAATTATTGGTAGAGATGTTAAAATAGTGACGAACACATTTAGCTTCATTGAATCGTATTTAAGGTCCCAAAGCAAGCAGTTCAGATGGGTGGTAATTTATCGTTTTTTTTCAGCGCCTTTTTGCCGCTTTTGTTAAATTCAACTCCACATTGTATATTTTATTTTTATAGACAATTTTAGCCTAGATTTTAGCTAAAACCTGTTTACTGTTTGATTGTGTAGTGCATAAATTAGGTTTTGGTTAAGTAGATCATACTGTATGATACTGAGGCATAAATCTAGACAATCGATACTATATTGTAAACAAATAACAACCTTTGTATAGCTGCACTTGGTTGGCTTTGACAGGTTAGTTTTTGTTCCATTTTAATTTAAAGACAATTGGAACAGTACAAGACACTATTTGTGTCGATTCTTTTCACTATTGTACAAACTCTTCACTTTTTACTGTATGCGCATTCATCGAACTCTCACCTCCGGACTCTGCTGCTGTTGCTAGTATCACCGTCATTCTCCGTCAGTCATGCACCCAAACCGTCCGAGTAGGTTGAGATACTGTTACGTGTCGAATTAATTTGTAACAACTCGTGGGCCTGTGGCTAGTGTGGCGGCATCGGTACCAAACTGTTGCCGTACAACTGCTTAATTTGCAACAACTCGCGGGCCTGTGGTGGGTGTGGCGGCATCGGTACCAAACTGTTGCCGTACAGCTGCTTCACTTCCTCATGGTGTTATTCTGGTGGATAGATAGATAACTGTTATTTGTGTGAATTCTTCTAGATTTCTTGTCACTTGTCACTAATTTGAGTTCGTTCTAACGTTTACTAGTATACAGTACAGCTGCTTCACTTCCTCATGGTGTTATTCGGTTGGATAGTTAACTGTTATTTGTGTGAATTCTTCTGGATTTCTTGTCACTAATTCGAGTTCGTTCTAACGATTACTAGTGGGTGTTAGATGTCCATTTTCACTTCATATTTCGAGTTCTTCAGTGGGGTGTTTTTTGACACCACCAGTGGATGGGGCACTTTTATAGGTAGCTTTGGTGGCACGCTGCTTACGCGGAGCCTTACCTCCAGTAGATTTACGAGCTGTCCGTTTAGTACGGGCTATTGTCTAAGAAATGTGCCGGTGAATTGAAGAACTTTTTGCGAGTTAGTAATCCAATAAATCGAGAGCGACGAAAATTCACTATCACTTGTGCTGCCTTCACTTTACTTTTCACGGTCGCCATTTTGGATACGTGATATTTTAAACGCAAGGCTGTTCCCTTGTTGGCTGTTTAACATAAAGTGTTTTATTCCATCTTAAAATCTTACGAGCTAACCTAGCTAACCTGACTTAAACTATTCTATGTACATCAAAATGGGAGGAGTCAGTTACAATTTCAAAGTACATAATTATGTACGGGTAGCGTAAAAAAAAGGGAAAACAAATCAATGAATAAGTATGGGTGCATTGGTTGCTATCGGTGCTTTTGTTTGGTTACGCAAGGCTGTTTATTTGTCGCCTCTGCATAATAATGACCTAGTGAGAATGTTGCTATAACAAGTGGTGCGACCCATAATGGTTTAACTGGAATGCGCCCATCTGGTTATGCATGTTCGATTTGAAAACGATCGTTCAAGTAATTTACGATCTGTGGGAAAATATGAGTGTGGCCTCGTTTCAAGTGGCCCGACTAAAGGATATGTTAAATTTGGTTTTTATGACCTGTGACCTGAGGATTCACATTGGTGCATGTAGGGTTTGGTTTTGTGGGAATAATTTGTGATGCTAGAAAGCAAGTCCGTTACATCGGGCTAGGGGTCTTTTTCGCGCTTAGGGTTCTTTTTCGAGCTTTGGGTCCTTTTTCGGGTTGGGATAGTTTTTCGGGCTTAGGATCCTTTTTTGGGCTTGGGTTCATTTATGGGGCCTGGGTTCATTTATGGGGCTTGGGGTCCTTTTTCGGGCTGGGGGTCCTTTTTCGGGCGTGGGGTCCTTTTTCGAACTTGGGGTCCTTTTTCGGGCTTGGGGTCCTCTTTCGGGCTTAGGATCCTTTTTCGGGATTGGGGTCTTTTTCGGGCTAGGGGTCCTTTATTGGGCTTGTCGTCGTTTTTCGGGCTTATGGTGCTTTTTGAGGCTTGTAGATTTTTTTGGGCTTGGGGTGCTTTTTCAGGCATGGTGTTTTTTTTTGGGCTTGGGGTCCTTTTTCGGGCTTGGGTTCCTTTTTCGGGCTTGGGACCCTTTTTCGGGCTTGGTGTCTTTTTTTTGGGCTAGGGGTGCTTTTTCCGGCTTGGGGTCCTTTTCGAGCTTGGAGTCCTTTTTCGGGCTGGGGGTATTTTTTCGGGTTTGGGATCCTTTTTCGGGCTTGAGGTCCTCTTTCGGGCTTAGGGCCCTTTTTCAGGCTTGGGGTCCTCTTTCATGGTTGTGGTCTTTATCGGGCTTGGGGTCCTTTTTCGAGCTTGGGGGCCTTTTACGGGTTTGGGGTGCTTTTCGGGCTTGTAGTCCTTTTTCGGGATTCGGGTCCTTTCTTGGTTTTGTGGTCTTTTTCGGGCTTGGGGTCTTTTTCTTGCTTGTGGTGGTTTTTCGGGCTTGGGGTCCTTTTTCGGGCTTGGGGTCCTTTTCGGGATTGGTGTCTTTCTTTAGGCTTGTCGTCCTTTTACGGGTTTGGGGTGCTTTTTCAGGCTTGGGGTCCTTTTTCGGGACTCAGGTACTTTTTTGGGCTTGTGGTCCTTTTTGGGGCTTAGGGTCCCTTTTCGGGCTTAGGGTCCTTTTCGAGCTTGGGGTCCTTTTGCAGGCTTGTAAGCTGGTGGTCCTTTTTCGGGCTAGGGATCTTTTTCGAGCTGGGGGTTCTTTTTCGGATTTGGGGTCCTTTTTCGGGCTTGGGGTCCTTTTTCGAATTTGTTGTTCATTTTCGGGTTGGCGATCCTTTTCGAGCTTAGGGTTCTCTTTCGGGCGTGGGGTGCTTTTCGGGCTTGGGGTCCTTTTAAGGGCTAGGGGTCTTTCTTTTGTCTTGTAGTCCTTTTTCGGGCTTGGGGTCCATTTGCGGGCCCCAGGTACTTTTTGGGCTTGGGGTCCTTTTTTGGGCTTTGGGTGCTTTTTCGGGCTTTGGGTGCTTTTTCGGGTTTGGGGTTCTTTTTCGGGCTTGGGGCCCTTTTTCGGGCTTGGGGTCCTTTTTCGTGCTTGGGATCCTTTTTCGGGTTTGTGGTCCTCTTTCGGGCTTGGGATCCTTTTTCGTGCTAGTGGTCCCTTTCAGGATTGGGGTCTTTCTTTAGGCTTGTCGTCCTTTTTCGGGCTTTGGGAACTTTTTGAGGCTTGAGGTCCTTTTTCGGGCTTGAGGTACTTTTTCGGGCTTGGGGTGCATTTTCGGGCTTCAGGTCTTTTTCGGGCTTGGGGTCCTTTTTCGAGCTTGGGGTGCTTTTTGGACTTGGAGTCCTTTCTCGGGATTGGGATACTTTTTCGGGCTTGGGGTCTTTTTCGGGCTTGGGGTCTTTTTCGGGCTTGGGGTCCTTTTTCGGGTTTGTGGTCCTCTTTCGGGCTTGGGGTCCTTTTTCTGATTTGGGGTCCTTTTTCGGGCTTGGGGTCCTTTTCTGAATTTGGGGTTCTTTTTCGGGCTTGGAAGCTTTTTCGGGCTTAGGGTTCTTTTTCAGGCTTGAAGTCCTTTTTGGGCTTGGGGTCTTTTTCGGGTTTGGAGTCCTTTTTCGGGCTAGGGTTCTTTTTCGGGCTTGGGGTCCTTTTTCGGCTTGGGATCCTTTTTCGGGCTTGTGGTCCTTTTTCGTGCTTAGCACCATTTTTTGGGCCAATGTTCAATTTTGGGGCTTGGGGTCCTTTTTCGGGCTGGGGGTCCTTTTTCGGGCGTGGGGTCCTTTTTCGGGCTTGGGGTCCTTTTTCGAACTTGGGGTCCTTTTTCGGGCTTGAGGTCCTCTTTCGGGCTTGGTTCCTTTTTCGGGCTTGGGGTCCTTTATTGGGATTGTCGTCTTTTTCGGGCTTAGGGTGCTTTTTCAGGCTTGGGGTCCTTTTGCGGGCTTGTAGATTTTTTCCGGCTTGGGGTGCTTTTTCAGGCATCGTGTTTTTCTTCGGGATTGGGGTCTTTTTTCGGGCTTGGGTTCCTTTTTCGGGCTTGGGATCCTATTTCGGGCTTGGTGTCCTTTTTCGGGCTAGGGGTCCTTTTTCGGGCTCGGTGTCCTTTTTCGGGCTTGTGGTATTTTTCGAGCTTGGGGTCCTTTCTCGGGCTTGGGGTCTTTTTTCGGGTTTGCGATGCTTTTTCGGGCTTGGGGTCCTTTTTCGGGCTTCGGGTCCTTTTTCTGGCTAGGGGTCGTTTTTCGAAATTGAGCTCCTTTTTCGGGCTTCCGGTCTTTTCGAGCTTGGGGTTCTTTTTCGGGTTTGGAGCCCTTTTTCGGGCTTGTGGTCCTTTTTCGTGCTTGGGATTCTTTTTCGGGCTTGTTTTCTTCTTTCGGGCTCGGGGTCTTTTTTCGAAATTGGGGTCCTTTCCGGGCTTGGGGTCCCCTTTCAGGCTTGTAGTCTTGCGGTCGTTTTCGGGCTTATGGTCTTTTTTTCGGCTTGGGGTCCTTTTTCGGGCGTGGGGTTCTTCTGCGGGCTTGGGGTCTTTTTCGGGCTTGGAGTCCTTTCTCGGGCTTGGGGTCCTTCTTCGGGCTTGGGGTCCTTTTTCGGGTTCGGTGTCCTTTCTCGGGTTTGAGGTCCTTTTCGGGCTTGGGGTCCTTTTTCGGGCTTGGGATCTTTTTCTGACTTGAGGTACTTTTTCGGGCTTGGGGTCCTTTTGCTGGCTAGGGGTCGTTTTTTCGAAATATGGGTCCTTTTGCGGGCTTGCGGTTTTTTTCGAGCTTGGGGTTCATTTTCGGGCTTGGGGTCCTTTTTCGTGCTTGGGGTCCTTTTTCGGGCTTGTGGTCCTCTTTCGGGCATGGGGTTCTTTTTCGGGCTTGGGGTCCCTTTTCATTCTTAGGGTCCTTTTTCAAGCTTGGGGTCCTTTTCGGTCTCGGGATCCTTTTTTGGGCTTGGGATCCTTTTTTGGGCTTGGGATCATTTTTCGGGCTTGGGGTCGTTTTTCGGGCTTGGGGTATTTTTGGGCTTGGGGTGCTTTTTCGATCTTGGGGTCTTTATCGAACTTGGGGCCCTTTTCGGGCTTGGGGTCCTTTTTCGGGCTTAAGGTACTTTTTCGGGCTTGGGGTCGTTTTCGTGCTTGGGGTCGTTTTCGGGCTTGGTGTTCTTTTTCGGGCTTGGGGTCCTTTTTCGAGCTTGGTGTCCTTTTTCGGGCTTAGGGTCCTTTTGCGGGCTTGGGGTCCTTTTCGGGCTTGGGGTCCCCTTTCAGGTTTGTTGTATTGTGGTCCTTTTTCGAGCTTGTGGTCCTTTTTCGGGCTTGGTGTCCTTTTGCGGGATTCGGGTCCTTTTTCGGGCTTGGGGTCCTTTTTCTGGCTTGGGGTCGTTTCTCGAAATTGGGGTCCATTTCTCGGGCTTGGGGACTTTTTCGAGCTTGGGGTTCTTTTTCAGGCTTGGGGTCCATTTTCGGGTTTGTGGTCTTTTTTGGGCTTGTAGTCCTTTTTTGGGCCTGTCGTCCTTTTTCGGGCCTGGTGTCCTTCTTCGGGCTTGGGGTCTTTTTTCGAATATGGGTTTCTTTTTCGGGCTTGGGGTCTTTTTCGAGCTTAGGGTTCTTTTTCGAGCATGGGGTCCTTTTTCGGGCTTGGGATGCTTTTTCGGGCTTGAAGACTTTTTCGGGCTTCGGGTCCATTTTCGAGCTTGGGGTGCTTTTTCGGTCTTGGGGTCCTTTTTCGGGCTTGGGGTCCTATTTCGGGCTTGGGGTCCTTTTGCGGGCTTGGGTTCCTTTTCGGGCTTGGGGTCCCCTTTCAGGCTTGTTGTATTGTGGTCCTTTTTCGAGCTTGTGGTCCTTTTTCGGGCTTGGTGTCCTTTTGCGGGATTCGGGTCCTTTTTCGGGCTTGGGGTCCTTTTTTCTGGCTTGGGGTCGTTTCTCGAAATTGGGGTCCATTTCTCGGGCGTGGGGTCTTTTTCGAGCTTGGGGTTCTCTTTCGGGCTTGGGGCCCGTTTTCGGGCTGGGGGTCCTTTTTCGTTCTTTGGATCCATTTTCGGGCTAGTGGTCTTCTTTCGGGCATTGGGTCCTTTTTCGGGCTTGGTGTCCCTTTTTCTGGCTTGGGGTCCTTTTTCCTGTCTTGGGTCCTTTTTCGGGCTTGGTGTCCCTTTTTCGAGCTTGGGCTCATTTTTCGGGCTTGGGGTCCTTTTTCGGGCTTGGGGTTTTTTTCGGGCTTTGTGTCCTCTTTCAGGCTTTTGGTTTTTATCGGGCTTGGGGTCCTTTTTCGGTCTTGGGGTCATTTTTCGGACTTAGGGTCATTTTTCGAGCTTGGGGTTCTTTTTCAGGCTTGGGATCCTTTTTCGGGCTTGGGGATTCTTTTGCGGGCTTGGGGTCCTTTTTGGGGCTTGGGTTTTTTTTTGAGCTTGAGGTTCTTTTTCGGGCTTGGGGTCCTTTTTCGGGTTCAGGATCCTTTTTTGGGATTGGATTCATTTTTCGGGCTTGGGATCCTTTTTCGGGTTTGGGGTCCTTTTTCGAACTTGTGGTCCTTTTTCGGGCTTGGGGTCTTTTTGGGCTTGGGGTGCTTTTTCGATCTTGGGGTCTTTTTCGAACTTGGGGCCCTTTTCGGGCTTGGGGTCCTTTTTCGGGCTTAAGGTCCTTTTTCGGGCTTGGGGTCGTTTTCGGGCTTGATGTTCTTTTTCGGGCTTGGGGTCCTTTTTGGGGCTTGGGGCCCTTTTTCGGGCTTGGGGTCCGTTTTCGTTCTTGGGATCCATTTTTGGGCTTGTGGTCCTTTTTCGGAAATGGGGTTCCTTTTTCGGGCTTGGGGCCGCTTTTCTGGCTTGGGGTCCTTTTTCAGGCTTGGGGTCCTTTTTCAGGCTTGGGGTGTTTTTCGAGCTTGGGTTCATTTTTCGGTCTTGGGCTCGTTTTTCGGGCTTGGGGTCCTTTTTCGGTCTTGGAGTCCTTTTTCGAACTTAGGGTCCTTTTTCGGGCTTAGGGTCCTTTTTCGATCTTCAAGCTTTTTTTTGGACTTGGAGTCTTTTTCGGTTTTGGGGTCCTTTTTCGGGCTTGGGGTCCTATTTCGGGCTTGGGGTCCTTTTGCGGGCTTAGGGTCCTTTCCGAGCTTGGGGTCCCCTTTCAGGCTCGTTGTTTTGTGGTCCTTTTTAGAGCTTGTGGTCCTTTTTCGGGCTTGGTGTCCTTTTTGCGGGATTCGGGTCCTTTTTCTGGCTTGGGGTCCTTTTTCGAGCTTGGGGTCTTTTTCGAGCTTGGGGTTATTTTCGGGCTTGGGGCCCTTTTTCGGGCTTGGGGTCATTTTTCGTTCTTTGGATCCATTTTCGGGTTAGTGGTCTTCTTTCGGGCTTGGGTCCTTTTTCGAGCTTGGTGTCCCTTTTTCTAGCTTGGGTTCCTTTTCCTGGTTTTGGGTCCTTTTTCGGGCTTGGTGTCCCTTTTTCGAGCATGGGCTCATTTTTCGGGCTTGGGGTCCTTTTTCGGTCTTGGGGTCATTTTTCGGACTTAGGGTCATTTTTAGAGCTTGGGGTCCTTTTTCGGGCTTGGGATCCTTTTTCGGGCTTGGGGTCCTTTTTCGGGCTTGGGTTTTTTTTTGGGCTTGGGGTCCTTTTTCGGGCTGGAGGTCTTTTTTCGGGCTTAGGATCCTTTTTTGGGATTGGGTGCATTTTTCGGGCTTGGGATCCTTTTTCGGGCTTGGGGTCCTCTTTCGGGTTTGGGGTCCTTTTTCGAACTTGGGGTCCTTTTCCGGCTTGGGGTCTTTTTGGGCTTGGGGCCCTTTTTCGGGCTTGGGTTCCTTTTTCGTTCTCGGGATCCATTTTTGGGCTTGTGGTCCTTTTTCGGGCATGGGGTCCTTTTTCGGGCTTGGGGCCCCTTTTCTGGCTTGGGGTCCTTTTTCAGGCTTGTGGTCCTTTTTCAAGCTTGGGGTGTTTTTCGAGCTTGGGTTCATTTTTCGGTCTTGGGGTCGGTTTTCGGGCTTGGGGTCCTTTTTCGGTCTTGGAGTCCTTTTCGAACTTAGGGTCCTTTTTCGCGCTTGGGGTCCTTTTTCGATCTTCGGGCTTTTTTTCGGACTTGGAGTCTTTTTCGGGCTAGGGGTCATTTTTCGGGCTTGATATCCTTTTTTCGGGCTTGGGGTCCTATTTCGGGCTTTGGGTCCTTTTTCGGGCTTAGGATCCTTTTTCGGGCTTGGGTTCATTTTTCGGGCTTGGGGTCGTTTTCGGGCTTGGGGTCTTTTTTCGGGCTTGGGGTCTTTTTGGGCTTGGGGTGCTTTTTGATCTTGGGGTCTTTATCGAACTTGGGGCTCTTTTCGGGCTTGGGGTCCTTTTTCGGGCTTTTTTCGGGAGTCTTTTTCGGGCTAGGGGTCATTTTTCGGGCTTGGTATCCTTTTTTCGGGCTTTGGGTCCTTTTGCGGGCTTGGGGTTCTTTTCGAGCTTGGGGTCCCTTTTCAGGCTTGTTGTATGGTGGTCCTTTTTCGAGCTTGTGGTCCTTTTTCGGGCTTGGTGTCCTTTTGCGGGATTCGGGTCCTTTTTCGGGCTTGGGGTCCTTTTTTCTGGCTTGGGGTCGTTTCTCGAAATTGGGGTCCTTTTCTCGGGCTTGGGTTCTTTTTCGAGCTTGGGGTTCTTTTTCGGGCTTCGGGCCCTTTTTCGGGCTGGGGGTCCTTTTTCGTTCTTTGGATCCATATTCGGGCTAGTGGTCTTCTTTCGGGCATGGGGTCCTTTTTCGGGCTTGGTGTCTCTTTTTCTGGCTTGGGGTCCTTTTTCGAACTTGGGGTCCTTTTTCGGGCTTGAGGTGTTTTTCTAGCTTGTGGTTCATTTTCGGGCTTGGGGGTGTTTTTTTTGGGATTGAGCTACTTTTCCGGGCTTGGTGTTTTTTTTCGGGTTTGGGGTCCTTTTTCGAACTTGGCGTCTTTTTGGGCTTGGGGTCTTTTTTCGATCCTGGGGTTTTTTCGAACTTGGGGCCCTTTTCGGGTTTGGGATCTTTTTTCGGGCTTAAGGTCCATTTTCGGGCTTAAAGTCCTTTTTCGAACTTGGGGTCTTTTTGGCCTTGGGTTCCTTTTTCGAGATGGGGTCCTTTTTCGGACTTGGTGTTTTTTTTCGGGTTTGGGGTCCTTTTTCGAACTTGGCGTCTTTTTGGGCTTGGGGTGTTTTTTCGATCCTGGGGTTTTTTCGAACTTGGGGCCCTTTTCGGGTTTGTGGTCCTTTTTTGGGCTTAAGGTCCATTTTCGGGCTTAAAGTCCTTTTTCGAACTTGGGGTCTTTTTGGCCTTGGGTTCCTTTTTCGAGATGGGGTCCTTTTTCGGACTTGGTGTTTTTTTTCGGGTTTGGGGTCCTTTTTCGAACTTGGCGTCTTTTTGGGCTTGGGGTGTTTTTTCGATCCTGGGGTTTTTTCGAACTTGGGGCCCTTTTCGGGTTTGTGGTCCTTTTTTGGGCTTAAGGTCCATTTTCGGGCTTAAAGTCCTTTTTCGAACTTGGGGTCTTTTTGGCCTTGGGTTCCTTTTTCGAGATGGGGTCCTTTTTCGGACTTGGGGTCCTTTTTCGATCTTCGGGCTTTTTTTCGGACTTGGAGTCTTTTTCGGTCTTGGGGTCCTTTTTCGGGCTTGGGGTCCTTTTTCGGGCTTGGGATGCTTTTTCGGGCTTGAAAACTTTTTCGGGCTTGGGGTCCTTTTTCGGGCTTGGGTTCTTTGTCAGGCTTGGGGTCTTTTTTCAGGCTTGGGGTCCTTTTTCGGGCTTGGGATGCTTTTTCGGGCTTGAAAACTTTTTCTGGCTTGGGGTCCTTTTTCGGGTTTGGGTTGTTTTTCAGGCTTGCGGTCCTTTTTCAGGCTTGGGGTCCTTTTTCGAACTTGGGGTCCTTTTTCGGGCTTGAAGTGTTTTTCTAGCTTGTGGTTCATTTTCGGGCTTGGGTTTTTTTTTGGGATTGAGCTACTTTTCCGGGCTTGGTGTCCTTTTTCGGGTTTGGGGTCCTTTTTCGAACTTGGGGTCCTTTTTCGAACTTGGCGTCTTTTTGGGCTTGGGGTCTTTTTTCGATCCTGGAGTTTTTTCGAACTTGGGGCCCTTTTCGGTTTTGGGTCCTTTTTCGGGCTTAAGGTCCATTTTCGGGCTTAAAGTCCTTTTTCGAACTTGGGGTCTTTTTGGCCTTGGGTTCCTTTTTCGAGATGGGGTCCTTTTTCGGACTTTCTGTTTTTTTCGGGTTTGGGGTCCTTTTTCGAACTTGGCGTCTTTTTGGGCTTGGGGTGTTTTTTCGATCCTGGGGTTTTTTCGAACTTGGGGCCCTTTTCGGGTTTGGGGTCCTTTTTCGGGCTGAAGGTCCATTTTCGGGCTTAAAGTCCTTTTTCGAACTTGGGGTCTTTTTGGCCTTGGGTTCCTTTTTCGAGATGGGGTCCTTTTTCGGACTTGGTGTTTTTTTTCGGGTTTGGGGTCCTTTTTCGAACTTGGCGTCTTTTTGGGCTTGGGGTGTTTTTTCGATCCTGGGGTTTTTTCGAACTTGGGGCCCTTTTCGGGTTTGGGGTCCTTTTTCGGGCTGAAGGTCCATTTTCGGGCTTAAAGTCCTTTTTCGAACTTGGGGTCTTTTTGGCCTTGGGTTCCTTTTTCGAGATGGGGTCCTTTTTCGGACTTGGGGTCCTTTTTCGATCTTCGGGCTTTTTTTTGGACTTGGAGTCTTTTTCGGTCTTGGTGCCCTTTTTCGGTTTTGAGGTCCTTTTCGGGCTTGGGGTCCTTTTTCGGTCTTGGGGTCATTTTTCGGACTTAGGGTCATTTTTCGAGCTTGGGGTTCTTTTTCAGGCTTGGGATCCTTTTTCGGGCTTGGGGATTCTTTTGCGGGCTTGGGGTCCTTTTTGGGGCTTGGGTTTTTTTTTGGGTTTGAGGTTCTTTTTCGGGCTTGGGGTCCTTTTTCGGGTTCAGGATCCTTTTTTGGGATTGGGTTCATTTTTCGGGCTTGGGATCCTTTTTCGGGTTTGGGGTCCTTTTTCGAACTTGTGGTCCTTTTTCGGGCTTGGGATCTTTTTGGGCTTGGGGTGCTTTTTCGATCTTGGGGTCTTTTTCGAACTTGGGGCCCTTTTCGGGCTTGGGGTCCTTTTTCGGGCTTAAAGTCCTTTTTCGAACTTGGGGTCTTTTTGGCCTTGGGTTCCTTTTTCGAGATGGGGCCCTTTTTCGGGCTTGGGGTCCGTTTTCGTTCTTGGGATCCATTTTTGGGCTTGTGGTCCTTTTTCGGAAATGGGGTTCCTTTTTCGGGCTTGGGGCCCCTTTTCTGGCTTGGGGTCCTTTTTCAGGCTTGGGGTCCTTTTTCAGGCTTGGGGTGTTTTTCGAGCTTGGGTTCATTTTTCGGTCTTGGGCTCGTTTTTCGGGCTTGGGGTCCTTTTTCGGTCTTGGAGTCCTTTTTCGAACTTAGGGTCCTTTTTCGGGCTTAGGGTCCTTTTTCGATCTTCAAGCTTTTTTTTGGACTTGGAGTCTTTTTCGGTTTTGGGGTCCTTTTTCGGGCTTGGGGTCCTATTTCGGGCTTGGGGTCCTTTTGCGGGCTTAGGGTCCTTTCCGAGCTTGGGGTCCCCTTTCAGGCTCGTTGTTTTGTGGTCCTTTTTAGAGCTTGTGGTCCTTTTTCGGGCTTGGTGTCCTTTTTGCGGGATTCGGGTCCTTTTTCGGGCTTGGGGTCCTTTTTCGAGCTTGGGGTCTTTTTCGAGCTTGGGGTTATTTTCGGGCTTGATGTTCTTTTTCGGGCTTGGGGTCCTTTTTCGGGCTTGGGGCCCTTTTTCGGGCTTGGGGTCCGTTTTCGTTCTTGGGATCCATTTTTGGGCTTGTGGTCCTTTTTCGGAAATGGGGTTCCTTTTTCGGGCTTGGGGCCCCTTTTCTGGCTTGGGGTCCTTTTAAAGGCTTGGGGCCCTTTTTCGGGCTTGGGGTCATTTTTCGTTCTTTGGATCCATTTTCGGGTTAGTGGTCTTCTTTCGGGCTTGGGTCCTTTTTCGAGCTTGGTGTCCCTTTTTCTAGCTTGGGTTCCTTTTCCTGGTTTTGGGTCCTTTTTCGGGCTTGGTGTCCCTTTTTCGAGCATGGGCTCATTTTTCGGGCTTGGGGTCCTTTTTCGGTCTTGGGGTCATTTTTCGGACTTAGGGTCATTTTTAGAGCTTGGGGTCCTTTTTCGGGCTTGGGATCCTTTTTCGGGCTTGGGGTCCTTTTTCGGGCTTGGGTTTTTTTTTTGGGCTTGGGGTCCTTTTTCGGGCTGGAGGTCTTTTTTCGGGCTTAGGATCCTTTTTTGGGATTGGGTGCATTTTTCGGACTTGGGATCCTTTTTCGGGCTTGGGGTCCTCTTTCGGGTTTGGGGTCCTTTTTCGAACTTGGGGTCCTTTTCCGGCTTGGGGTCTTTTTGGGCTTGGGGCCCTTTTTCGGGCTTGGGGTCCTTTTTCGTTCTCGGGATCCATTTTTGGGCTTGTGGTCCTTTTTCGGGCATTGGGTCCTTTTTCGGGCATTGGGTCCTTTTTCGGGCTTGGGGCCCCTTTTCTGGCTTGGGGTCCTTTTTCAGGCTTGTGGTCCTTTTTCAGGCTTGGGGTGTTTTTCGAGCTTGGGTTCATTTTTCGGTCTTGGGGTCGGTTTTCGGGCTTGGGGTCTTTTTTCGGTCTTGGAGTCCTTTTCGAACTTAGGGTCCTTTTTCGCGCTTGGGGTCCTTTTTCGATCTTCGGGCTTTTTTTCGGACTTGGAGTCTTTTTCGGGCTAGGGGTCATTTTTCGGGCTTGATATCCTTTTTTCGGGCTTGGGGTCCTTTTTCGGGCTTTGGGTCCTTTTTCGGGCTTAGGATCCTTTTTCGGGCTTGGGTTCATTTTTCGGGCTTGGGGTCGTTTTCGGGCTTGGGGTCTTTTTTCGGGCTTGGGGTCTTTTTTCGGGCTTGGGGTCTTTTTGGGCTTGGGGTGCTTTTTGATCTTGGGGTCTTTATCGATCTTGGGGCCCTTTTCGGGCTTGGGGTCCTTTTTCGGGCTTTTTTCGGGAGTCTTTTTCGGGCTAGGGGTCATTTTTCGGGCTTGGTATCCTTTTTTCGGGCTTTGGGTCCTTTTGCGGGCTTGGGGTCCTTTTCGAGCTTGGGGTCCCTTTTCAGGCTTGTTGTATGGTGGTCCTTTTTCGAGCTTGTTGTCCTTTTTCGGGCTTGGTGTCCTTTTGCGGGATTCGGGTCCTTTTTCGGGCTTGGGGTCCTTTTTTCTGGCTTGGGGTCGTTTCTCGAAATTGGGGTCCTTTTCTCGGGCTTGGGTTCTTTTTCGAGCTTGGGGTTCTTTTTCGGGCTTGGGTTCCTTTTTCGGGCTGGGGGTCCTTTTTCGTTTCTTTGGATCCATATTCGGGCTAGTGGTCTTCTTTCGGGCATGGGGTCCTTTTTCGGGCTTGGGGTCCTTTTTCAGGCTTGGGGTCCTTTTTCGAACTTGGGGTCCTTTTTCGGGCTTGAAGTGTTTTTCTAGCTTGTGGTTCATTTTCGGGCTTGGGGTTTTTTTTGGGATTGAGCTACTTTTCCGGGCTTGGTGTCCTTTTTCGGGTTTGGGGTCCTTTTTCGAACTTGGGGTCCTTTTTCGAACTTGGCGTCTTTTTGGGCTTGGGGTCTTTCGATCTTGGGGCCCTGGGGGGTTTTTTCGATCTTGGGGCCCTTTTCGGGTTTGGGGTCCTTTTTCGGGCTTAAGGTCCATTTTCGGGCTTAAAGTCCTTTTTCGAACTTGGGGTCTTTTTGGCCTTGGGTTCCTTTTTCGAGATGGGGTCCTTTTTCGGACTTGGGGTCCTTTTTCGATCTTCGGGCTTTTTTCGGACTTGGAGTCTTTTTCGGTCTTGGGGTCCTTTTTCGGGCTTGGGGTCCTATTTCGGGCTTGGGGTCCTTTTGCGGGCTTGGGGTCATTTTCGGGCTTGGGGTCTCCTTTCAGGCTTGTTGTATTGTGGTCGTTTTTCGAGCTTGTGGTCCTTTTTCGGGCTTGGTGTCCTTTTGCGGGATTCGGGTCCTTTTTCGGGCTTGGGGTCCTTTTTTCTGGCTTGGGGTCCTTTCTCGAAATTGGGGTCCTTTTCTCGGGCTTGGGGTCTTTTTCGAGCTTGGGGTTCTTTCGGGCATGGGGTCCTTTTTCGGGCTTGGTGTCCCTTTTTCTGGCTTGGGGTTCTTTTTCTGGTTTTGGGTTCTTTTTCGAGCTTGGGCTCATTTTTCGGGCTTGGGGTCCTTTTTCGGGCTTGGGGTTCTTTTAGGGCTTGGTGTCCTCTTTCAGGCTTGTGGTCTTTATCGGGCTTGGGGTCCATTTCGGTCTTGGGGTCATTTTTCGGACTTAGGGTCATTTTTCGAGCTTGGGGTCCTTTTTCGGGCTTGGGATCCTTTTTCGGGCTTAGGATCCTTTTTTGGGATTGGGTTCATTTTTCGGGCTTGGGATCCTTTTTCGGGCTTAAGGTCCTTTTTCGGGCTTGGGTTTTTTTTTGGGCTTGGGGTCCTTTTTCGGGCTTGGGGTTCTTTTTCGGGCTTAGGATCCTTTTTTGGGATTGGGTTCATTTTACGGACTTGGGATCCTTTTTCGGGCTTGGGGTCCTTTTTCGGGCTTGGGGTCTTTTTGGGCTTGGGGTGCTTTTTCAATCTTGGGGTCTTTTTCGAACTTGGGGCCCTTTTCGGGCTTGGGGTCCTTTTTCGGGCTTGGGGTCGTTTTCGGGCTTGGTGTTCTTTTTCGGGCTTGGGGTCCTTTTTCGGGCTTGGGGCCCTTTTTCGGGCTTGGGGTCCTTTGTCGTTCTTGTGATCCATTTTTGGGCTTGTGGTCCTTTTTCGGGCATGGGGTCCTTTTTCGGGCTGGGGGCCCCTTTTCTGGCTTGGGGTCCTTTTTCAGGCTTGGGGTGTTTTTTCAGGCTTGGGGTGTTTTTCGAGCCTGGGTTCATTTTTCGGTCTTGGGGTCCTTTTTCGGGCTTGGGGCCCTTTTTCGGGCTTACGGTCCTCTTTCGTTCTTGGGATCCATTTTTGGGCTTGTGGTCCTTTTTCGGGCATGGGGTCCTTTTTCGGGCTTGGGGTCCCTTTTCTGGCTTGGGGTCCTTTTTCAGGCTTGGGGTCCTTTTTCAGGCTTGGGGTGTTTTTCGAGCTTGGGTTCATTTTTCGGTCTTGGGGTCGTTTTTCGGGCTTGGGGCCCTTTTTCGGTCTTGGAGTCGTTTTTCGAACTTAGGGTCCTTTTTCGGGCTTGGGGTCCTTTTTCGATCTTAGGGCTTTTTTCGGGCTTGGTGTCATTTTTCGGGCTTGATATCCTTTTTCGGGCATGGGGTCCTTTTTCGGGCTTTGGGTCCTTTTTCGGGCTTAGGATCCTTTTTTGGGCTTTGGTCCATTTTTCGGTCTTGGGGTCGTTTTTCGGGCTTGGGGTCTTTTTTGGCTTGGGGTGCTTTTTCGATCTTGGGGTCTTTATCGAACTTGGGGCCCTTTTCGGGCTTGGGGTCCTTTTTCGGGCTTAAGGTACTTTTTCGGGCTTGGGGTCTGTTCGAGCCCTTCTACTCAGCTCGAAGAAATTTTTTAAATGACAACTGAACGACCCCCCGATTGCTGCGATCAACATTTTTGTGGATCAACTGTGATATGTCAGCAGAGAGTGATTGCGCGCGTTTTTTGCATTTCCGAAAGAGAGAGAGCGCACTTTGTGTTTCCGCTGACGACAAGGAAGCCATTTTGTGGGATTTGGTATATAAGGCGTAGAAATAAGTTAATCGTTCTCATTCAAATTCAAGTCGTGCGATGGATAACAAGTGAACAATATTTTCAGTGAATAAGTGATTAAGATAAATAAAGTAGTGAATAATAGTTGAATAAGAACTTAAAAGTGGTTTAATTATTGTTGCCCGTTACCAGAACGCAAGGAAAGAAATTCCCGTGTTCCGCCATGTTTTTTCCCTTCCACCAAAGTGTATACAGTCCACTTCCGTGTTAATTTATCTCGGGACAGAGTCCCCCACGTGTTCGGTAGCCTTGAGAAATCGGCGCCGACATTTTGGTCCACTCGAACCGGATTGAGTGCGTACAGTGTTTGGTGGTGGAAGTGGTGAGTGGCTTAGGATGTCTCGTGAAGTTTGCTTCGGAACGGGCACAATGGAAAAATAAGTGACAATAAACGATTGAAGTAGAAAATAAGTTAAGTGAGGTGGAAAAGAAGAAGAAGTTAAGCGAGGTGGAAAAGAAGAAGAATCGAACAAACAGTGACGTGTTTGGAAAAGTGGTTCCAGAAGTTAAGTGAAGAGGCTGTTAAGATCAGCTCCGGTTACCAATGCCGGGTTTTAGTCGTTCCTCACTGTCATGCCGCTGAAGCGAACACCCATCAAGCACCAAGAGTACACGTCGTCTGCACGTCGTTAAGAAGATCAAGAAAGCGCAACGATTGATCATGGAACAGGTAGAAGCATTCGTCCACCAGCGTGGGCTGGCAAAGGGTAAGCTAACTAGAATTTTAAACATACTGCATGAAAACGATGAGCTGCCATCTTCTCAACTGCGAGTCTATGCAAAGAAGATAGACTCGGCGCACAAAGAATACCACGACATACAGGAGAAGATGCTTCCTTTAATTCCATCCTCAAGTAGAGAAGAGCATGATGCACATTTTTTGATATTTGATGAGCTCCACGATCAAGTACTAATGGCTTTGGAAGACCATATGGAGCGTTTAAGTGTTGCCCCAGTAGGTTCCAACCCAAACGTAGCCGCTCCGCTTCGGAACCCAGTGATGGTTCAGCAACCGTTGAAGGTACCGATTCCGACTTTCGACGGTAAGTACGAAAACTGGTCAAAGTTCAAAGTCGTGTTCAGAGACCTGGTAGATAACACAGCCGACCCTCCCGCCATTAAGCTTTACCACCTAGACAAGGCCCTGGTGGGCAGTGCCGCTGGAATTATTGATGCCAAGACGATCAACGATGGCAATTACAAGCATGCCTGGGAGATACTGCAGGAACGGTATGAGAACCTACGACACATGGTAGGAACTCATATCCATGGCCTCTTCAGTCTCAGAAAAATGGCAAATGAAAACGGTAAAGAGTTAAGAGCACTAGTGGACGAGTGCTCGAGGCATGTCAAGAATTCACTGGCATATCGGAGCAGTTCGTTGTGCACCTGCTCTCCGAAGCCCTGGATAAGGAAACAAGAAGACGATGGGAGGCTACCATCAAGCATGGAGAGCTTCCATCATACGATGCAACCATCAAGTTTCTGAAGGAGCAGTGTTTCATCTTGGAGAGATGTGAAACCTCCAATTCAAAGGAGAACCAACCAGCAAAGAAGTCTGTTAAGAGTACTGGTCAGCACTCACTGGTTACCACGTCCGCCAGCGAGTCAAAGTTCAAGTGCGAGTTCTGCGGTGATTCCCAGCACAAAGGGTTCAGGTGTCCCCAGTTCTTAGCCATGTCCGTTCCCCAGCGACTCGCGAAGGTGCGAGAAAGGAACGTTTGCTTCAACTGTCTTAGACATCGCGGATCAGACTGTCCTTCCAATGGAACGTGCGTTAAGTGTCAGCGTAAGCACCATAGCCTATTGCATGCGGACAGTCAGCCTTTTAAAGCAGCGGAATTTCCCGACGAAACGAAGTCATCCAGACCAGCAGCACAGGTTCAAGCACCGAAAGCGGATGAGCAACGGCCGTCTACTAGTACACAAGTGACGACTGCAGCTTGCTCAACAAACAAGGGACTAGTAGTTCCATCGGTCCTACTGCTAACCGCAGTCGTAAACGTGATGGACAGAAACAATCACCCACACCCCTGTCGTGTTTTATTGGATTCTGCTTCCCAGGTAAATCTGATTTCACAAGGCATGGCAGACCGTCTCGGTTTAGATGGATATCATACAAACGTTAGAATTGCTGGAGTTGATGGAATGCTGTCTCGTACTGACAAGGGTATCGAAGTGCAGATCCGATCCAAATACCTGGACTATCAGCTGAAGCTCAATTGCTTGATAACCAAAAGGGTGACATCAAATCTTCCAGTTTCGAATATAGACATCCGTTCATGGGAGATTCCAGCTGGAGTTCAACTGGCCGATCCATCATTCAATTCTACTGGCGGGATTGACATGCTAATCGGCAATCAATGGTTCTTGAAGTTACTTCTACCAGGGCGCATCATACTTTCCGAAGAGCTTCCTATCATAACTGAAACGAAGTTCGGTTGGGTGGTAGGTGGTACACATTGCAGCGAAGCCATTCAGGATAATGTTCTGTATTCACATTCGGTTTCGATCGAGGAACTTTGCGACTCGATTCAGCGATTTTGGGAAGTAGAGAGCGTTCCCCAGCAATTCCAGTCAAGCACCGAAGAGGATGAATGTGAAAGGCACTTCATAGCAACACACCGAAAAGATGAAACAGGAAGATATGTGGTGCAATTGCCATTAAGAGATTCACTGGAGCAGCTCGGAGAATCCAGATCGTTGGCGCTCCGACGATTCTTCGGGTTAGAGAAACGTTTTGCCCAACAACCAGAGTTAAAACGGCAATACGTAGACTTCATGCAGGAGTACGAATCCTTGGGTCACTGTAAGGAAGTATATGAGAAGAATGACGCACCAGGGATGAGGAAGTGGTACTTACCTCATCACGCAGTTTTACGACCTTCAAACACAACAACGAAGTGCCACGTTGTTTTTGATGCGTCTGCTAAGATGTCTGGTTTATCATTGAATGAGATGATGAAGATTGGTCCAATCAGCCAAAGCGATTTGCTTGCTATAGTGCTCAGATTCCGGGAACATCGATTTGTTTTGACGGCTGACATTGCAAAAATGTACAGGCAGATTGTGGTTGCTGATTGTCACACCCCTCTACAAAGAATATTTTGGAGAAAGAATCCTTCTGATCCACTTCGAGTGTTAGAACTAACCACGGTTACCTATGTCCCGTTCCGGCTTCAGCACCTTTTCTGGCAACAAGGGCACTTCTTCAATTGGCAATTGATGAGAAGCACAAATATCCTCTAGCAGCTTCCATTGTCGAGAACAGCTGTTATGTGGACAACGCACTCTTTGGTTACGATAGCCTTCCGCAGGCGTTTGAAGCTCAAAGGCAGCTAATCAGCATGATGGAGGCCGGTGGCTTTCATCTTCATAAATGGTCGTCAAATATTCCAGAGCTGCTAGAATCGTTACCGAGAGAAGATCGTGAAGAGTTAGTAAGTTTAAGCGAATATGGAGCAAATGAAGTAATAAAAACCTTGGGTCTTATGTGGAATCCAGATTCAGATGAATTAATGTTTGTATCGATGCCTACCACGAACGTAAAGCAGCCTACAAAGCGTCAGATTTTGTCGCTAGTCTCCCAGATGTTCGATCCTTTGGGACTTGTGGCTCCTGTCGTCGTTATTGGGAAAATGTTAATGCAATTGGTCTGGAACGAGAAACTTGATTGGGACGAGCCAATTGTTGGTGATTTGGTCAAAGGTTGGACAGGTTTCTTACATGCACTGGAAGGGGTCAATCAACTTCGGATACCAAGAAGAGTGGTAAGCAGCAGTGCTGTGGCATTCGAAATGCATGGGTTTGCGGATGCCTCCGATGTGGCCTACGGAGCTTGTGTATATATACGGTCGATATCCGAAGATGGATCTGCAAGCATGAAAATTATTAGTGGAAAATCGAAAGTGGCTCCCATCGCACCGCTAAGTATACCAAGAAAGGAGTTGTTGGCAGCTCTTCTGCTGCATCGTCTGGTAGTGAAAATTCTTTCTGCTTTGAAAATGTCATTCAATGAAGTGATACTTTGGTCAGACAGTCAGGTAGTATTGGCATGGCTTACTAAGCAACCCGAGCAGTTGGAATTATGTGTTCGCAATCGAGTGAGAGAAATAACAGCAACTGGTACTAAGTTTGAGTGGAAATATATTCCAACAAAGGATAATCCCGCTGACATAGTGTCACGAGGGTTATCAGCTAGCAAGATAGCGAATAGTGATTTGTGGTGGAATGGTCCAGCGGTTTTGAGAGATGCAATTTATCGAATGGAAATTCCCCCACCCTTGCCCATCGAAGAAATCCCAGAGTTAAGGCCAATCGTTTCGGTGAATATAGTCGCGAGGTACGACGAACTTCCAGTGTTCACTAAATTCGAGTCATTTAGGAAACTGCAACGCGTTCTAGCCTATGTGCTACGATTTCGCAACAATGCCAAGAAAAGGAAGGAAAATCGCGCTTTAGGAAATCTACCAACAGTGATTGAGCTTCGTGAGGCTATGAAGACATCAATTCGGGTAGTGCAAAACCTGGAATATAGCAGCGAGATCCAGCGTGTTTTAACAGGTGAGCCCTGCAAATATATGCAAAATTTGTGTCCTTTATTGGACCGTGAAGGTTTACTGCGAGTTGGTGGCCGACTGCGCCATTCCAAGCTACCATTCGACGTGAAGCACCAGTGGATTTTGCCAGATAATAATCCGGTGGTTCGAAGTCTAATCAAGGCAATACATCAGGAGAACCTGCATATAGGTCCGTCAGGACTGATGGCGATTCTTCGACAACAGTTTTGGATCCCTAAGTGTCGCAACACCATACGACTGATTACGAGAAGCTGTGTTCGTTGTTTCAAGGTAAATCCAAAAACATTGAACCAATTTATGGGAGATGTTCCTGGATGTCGCTTGGAAAAAGCTCCTGCATTTTTGAAGGTTGGTGTGGATTTCGCCGGGCCCATTATGATAAGGCAGGGCGTCCGTAAATCAATTCCAGTGAAGGGCTACATTTGCGTTTTCATTTGCATGGTCACCAAGGGAATACATTTGGAGGCGGTGGAAAATCTCTCGACAGTTGCCTTTCTGGCAGCTTTGCAACGTTTCGTGTCTAGACGTGGAGTCCCTGAGGAAATTTATTCCGACAACGGAACAAATTTTGTGGGAGCAAAGAATGAACTAAGGGAACTGTATGAAATGTTCAAGAAGCAAATGACAGAGCAGAAAATTTTTGAGTTTTGTCAGCCAAAACAGATTCAGTGGAAGACCATCCCACCAAATGCTCCGCATTTCGGCGGATTGTGGGAAGCGGGAGTAAAGAGTGTGAAAACTGTGTTAAGGAAAATTTGTAACCCAGCATCACTTACCATCGTTGAATTCAGTACGTTGCTTTGTCAGATCGAGGCCATATTGAATTCGAGGCCGTTGTTTGCACACTCGGATGATCCTCATGACCAGGAAGTCCTGACTCCGGGGCATCTAATGATTGACCGTCCGCTTACAGCGATTCCTGAGCCCACTTGCGAGGGCATACCGCAGAATAGATTGTCGCGATGGGAATACATTCAGGTTCTTCGAGACCATTTCTGGAAGCGATGGTCAAGAGAATATTTAGTTGAGCTTCAAGGTCGAGAAAAATGGACGCGCAAACGTGTCAATGTGCGCCCTGGAATGATAGTGCTAATAAAGGAGGACAACTTACCTGCACAAGTATGGAAAATGGGAAAGGTAGAGCAGACGTATCCAGGCGAAGATGACTTAGTCCGTGTTGTGGACGTTCGCACACGGTCTGGGATTCTCACACGGCCCATTCACAAATTGGCACCATTGCCTATCTTGGAAAACCAGCCAGGGTAATCTTCTTTCTTCTTCTTTGGGCGGAGGATGTTCGAGCCCTTCTACTCAGCTCGAAGAAAATTTTTAAATGACAACTGAACGACCCCCCGATTGCTGCGATCAACATTTTTGTGGATCAACTGTGATATGTCAGCAGAGAGTGATTGCGCGCGTTTTTTGCATTTCCGGAAGAGAGAGAGCGCACTTTGTGTTTCCGCTGACGACAAGGAAGCCATTTTGTGGGATTTGGTATATAAGGCGTAGAAATAAGTTAATCGTTCTCATTCAAATTCAAGTCGTGCGATGGATAACAAGTGAACAATATTTTCAGTGAATAAGTGATTAAGATAAATAAAGTAGTGAATAATAGTTGAATAAGAACTTAAAAGTGGTTTAATTATTGTTGCCCGTTACCAGAACGCAAGGAAAGAAATTCCCGTGTTCCGCCATGTTTTTTCCCTTCCACCAAAGTGTATACAGTACACTTCCGTGTTAATTTATCTCGGGACAGAGTCCCCCACGTGTTCGGTAGCCTTGAGAAATCGGCGCCGACAGGGTTGTTTTCGGGCTTGGAGTCGTTTTCGGGCTTGGTGTTCTTTATCGGGCTTGAAGCTCCTTTTCGGGCTTGGGGTCCTTATTCGGGATTGGGGTCGTTTTCGAGCTTAGGGTGTTAAATTCACATTACTCAACCTCAAGTGGAAAGCTGCGGACGAAACCAAACAGGCTTTTCCTCCAAGGATTTTCTCTGGTTTACAGGGTCGGCTCTTAGCACTGAACAAAAGTCCAAAACCTCTGATCTTTCTCTCTAATTTAACTTTATTTGCTTACGGTGTATGGTGTAGGTGTGTAGAGTGGCCGGCCTGTGCTAGGGTGGAATTCGGGGTTTCGTGCTGGGCGTACGCTGGGTGACGATCGTAGGCTGCTGACTGCATGCGCGCGGGGTGATGGTCACATGCGGTTGTTGGTTCGCTCGTTGGCTGTTGTCGGTTTTTTGTGCTGGGCGGCAGTAGCATGCGGTTGCCGGATGACTTTCTAGGCTGCGGGAGGCAGAATGGCGGTTTGCTCGTCGAGATTTTCTACGTGGCCGATGAATTCCGGCAGAAATGTGGTCGTGGTCTAGGTTTGGTTCACGAACTTTGCTGACTCGTGGTGTCGCGAATTGTGATCCCGATCCGGGGTCCTCGGTGGGAGGTGGCCACACAAACTTCCAGCCGAAACTTAATGGGTCCTATTGTGAGTAGGGGAAGGCTTTAGGGTTTTGATATGCCATTAGCTGTTTGTTCAGGTTAGGTTACCTGAATCGAACTACTCCGAACTCGCAACTTCTTCTCCACTGCACTGTTAGCCACTAATACAACGTGTGACTAGAAACGGTAAAACTAACTGATCTCTAGCGGAACTAGCTCAAAACTTTCTAGTACTTCTGTAGTGCTCGGTGTCTCAAGTGTAAAAGACTGGTTTATACCTAATCCACTAATGGCAAACCCAATTATATACCTCACCTCCCCCTTTCCCACCTCATTTTCCGCCTTCTTCGTCCCGCATTTCCTAATTCGATCCGTTAATTCCATATCCAATTCCTCCCGTTTGGATATCTTTGTATGTGTAGTGAGTCATGTGTTATATGCGTTACATTTATTTTTAATTGATTATTTAAATTGACAGTTGGTAAAGGGAGTAGAATCAATATTTTCTTTTCTCAAGCTTAATTCAATGGTTGCACACAATATTACTTATAGTTTAGATTCACAATTTCTCACAACAGATCAAGACGAACAGTACTATACAATACATACATATACTTTGCTTACTACCTATCGTTTGCTCGGAATCAGATCCTAGAGGAAAGCATCCCAAACGGAAAAAGGGGTCTTTTTTCGAGCTTAGGATCATTTTCCAGCTTAAGGTTTTTTTCGGGCTTGGGGTCCTTCTCGGGCTTGGGGTCTTTTTCGGGCTTGGGGTCCTTTTTCGGGCTTGGCGCCCTTTTTCGAATTTGGGGTCCTTTTTCAGGCTTGGGGTCTTTTTCGAGCTTGGGGTCCTTTTTTGGGATTGGTGTCCTTTTTCGAGCTTGGGGCCCTTTTCGGGCTTAGGGTTTTTTTCTAGCTTGTGGTTTATTTTCGGGCTTGGGGTCCTTTTTCGTGCGTGGGGTACTTTTCGGGCTTGGGGTCCTCTTTCAGGCTTGTAGTCGTGTAGTCCTTTTTGGGCTTTGGGTCCATTTGCAAGTTTGTGGTCTTTTTTGGGCGTGTAGTCCTTTTTTGGGCCTGTCGTCCTTTTTCGGGCCTGGCGCATTTTTTCGGGCTTGTGGTCTTTTTTCGAATTTGGTTTTCTTTTTCGGGCTTGGGGTCTTTTTCGAGCTTAGGGTTCTTTTTCGGGCTTGGGGTCCTTTTTCGGGCTTGGGATGCTTTTTCGGGCTTGAAGACTTTTTCGGGCTTGGGGTGCTTTTTCGGGCTTGAGTTCTTTTTTGGGCTTGGGGTCCATTTTCAGGCTTGGGGTCCTTTTTCGAACTTGGGGTCCTTTTTCGGGCTTGGGGTGTTTTTCTAGCTTGTGGTTCATTTTCGGGCTTGGGATTTTTTTTTGGGATTGAGCTACTTTTCCGGGCTTGGTGTCCTTTTCGGGCTTGGGTTTTTTTTCAGGCTTGGGGTCCTTTTTCAGGCTTGGGGTCCTTTTTCGGGCTTGCGGTGTTTTTCTAGCTTGTGGTTCATTTTCGGGCTTGGGTTTTATTTGGGATTGAGCTACTTTTCCGGGCTTGGTGTCCTTCTTCGGGTTTGGGGTCCTTTTTCGAACTTGGGGTCCTTTTGCGAACTTGGCGTCTTTTTGGGCTTGGGGTCTTTTTTCGATCCTGGGGTTTTTTCGAACTTGGGGCCCTTTTCGGGTTTGGGGTCCTTTTTCGGGCTTAAGGTCCATTTTCGGGCTTAAAGTCCTTTTTCAAACTTGGGTTTTTTTGGCCTTGGGTTCCTTTTTCGAGCTTGGGGTCCTTTTTCGGACTTGGGGTCCTTTTTCGATCTTCGGGCTTTTTTTGGACTTGGAGTCTTCTTCGGTCTTGGGGTCCTTTTTCGGGCTTGGGGTCCTATTTCGGGCTTGGGGTCCTTTTGTGGGCTTGGGGTCCTTTTCGGGCTTGGGGTCTCCTTTCAGGCTTGTTTTATTGTGGTCCTTTTTCGAGCTTGTGGTCCTTTTTCGGGCGTGGTGTCCTTTTGCGGGATTCGGGTCCTTTTTCGGGCTTGGGGTCCTTTTTCTGGCTTGGGGTCGTTTCTCGAAATTGGGGTCCTTTTCTCGGGCTTGGGGTCTTTTTCGAGCTTGGGGTTCTTTCGGGCATGGGGTCCTTTTTCGGGCTTGGTGTCCCTTTTTCTGGCTTAGGGTTCTTTTTCTGGTTTTGGGTCCTTTTTCGGGCTTAGGATCTTTTTTTGGGCTTGTGGTTCATATTTCGGGCTTGGGGTCGTTTTTCGGGCTTGGGGTCTTTTTCGGGCTTGGGGTCTTTTTGGGCTTGGGGTGCTTTTTCGATCTTGGGGTCTTTATCGAACTTGGGGCCCTTTTCGGGCTTGGGGTCCTTTTTCGGGCTTAAGGTACTTTTTCGGGCTTGGGGTCGTTTTCGGACTTGGAGTCGTTTTCGGGCTTGGTGTTCTTTATCGGGCTTGGGGTAATTTTTCGGGCTTGGGGTCCTTATTCGGGATTGGGGTCGTTTTCAGGCTTTGGGTCCATTTTCGAGTTTGTGGTCTTTTTTGGGCGTGTAGTCCTTTTTTGGACCTGTCGTCCTTTATCGGGCCTGGTGTCCTTTTTCGGGCTTGGGGTCTTTTTTCGAATATGGGTTTTTTTTCGGGCTTGGGGTCTTTTTCGAGCTTAGGGTTCTTTTTCGGGCTTGGGGTCCTTTTTCGGGCTTGGGATGCTTTTTCGGGCTTGAAAACTTTTTCGGGCATGGGGTCCTTTTTCGGGCTTGCGTTTTTTTTCAGGCTTGGGGTCATTTTTCAGGCTTGGGGTCCTTTTTCGGGCTTGGGGTGTTTTTCTAGCTTGTGGTTCATTTTCGGGCTTGGGGTTTTTTTGGGATTGAGCTACTTTTCCGGGCTTGGTGTCCTTTTTCGGGTTTGGGGTCCTTTTTCGAACTTGGGGTCCTTTTTCGAACTTGGCGTCTTTTTGGGCTTGGGGTCTTTTTTCGATCCTGGGTTTTTTCGAACTTGGGGCCCTTTTCGGGTTTGGGGTCCTTTTTCGGGCTTAAGGTCCATTTTCGGGCTTAAAGTCCTTTTTCGAACTTGGGGTCTTTTTGGCCTTGGGTTCCTTTTTCGAGCTTGGGGTCCTTTTTCGGACTTGGGGTCCTTTTTCGATCTTCGGGCTTTTTTCGGACTTGGAGTTATTTTCGGTCTTGGGGTGCTTTTTCGGGCTTGAGTTCTATTTTGGGCTTGGGGTCCATTTTCAGGCTTGGGGTCCTTTTTCGAACTTGGGGTCCTTTTTCGGGCTTGGGGTGTTTTTCTAGCTTGTGGTTCATTTTCGGGCTTGGGATTTTTTTTTGGGATTGAGCTACTTTTCCGGGCTTGGTGTCCTTTTCGGGCTTGGGTTTTTTTTCAGGCTTGGGGTCCTTTTTCAGGCTTGGGGTCCTTTTTCGGGCTTGCGGTGTTTTTCTAGCTTGTGGTTCATTTTCGGGCTTGGGTTTTTTTTGGGATTGAGCTACTTTTCCGGGCTTGGTGTCCTTCTTCGGGTTTGGGGTCCTTTTTCGAACTTGGGGTCCTTTTCGAACTTGGCGTCTTTTTGGGCTTGGGGTCTTTTTTCGATCCTGGGGTTTTTTCGAACTTGGGGCCCTTTTCGGGTTTGGGGTCCTTTTTCGGGCTTAAGGTCCATTTTCGGGCTTAAAGTCCTTTTTCGAACTTGGGGTCTTTTTGGCCTTGGGTTCCTTTTTCGAGCTTGGGGTCCTTTTTCGGACTTGGGGGCCTTTTTCGATCTTCGGGCTTTTTTCGGACTTGGAGTCTTTTTCGGTCTTGGGGTCCTTTTTCGGGTTTGGGGTCCTATTTCGGGCTTAGAGTCCTTTTCGGGCTTGGGGTCTCCTTTCAGGCTTGTTGTATTGTGGTCCTTTTTCGAGCTTGTTGTCCTTTTTCGGGCTTGGCGTCCTTTTGCGGGATTCGGGTCCTTTTTCGGGTTTGGGGTCTTTTTTTCTGGCTTGGGGTCGTTTCTCGAAATTGGGGTCCATTTCTCGGGCTTGGGGTCTTTTTCGAGCTTGGGGTTCTTTTTCGGGCTTGGGGCCCTTTTTCGGGCTGGGGGTCCTTTTTCGTTCTTTGGAACCATTTTCGGGCTAGTGGTCTCCTTTCGGGCATGGGGTCCTTTTTCGGGCTTGGTGTCCCTTTTTCGAGTTTGGGCTCATTTTTCGGGCTTGGGGTCATTTTTCAGGCTTGGGGATCTTTTCGGGCTTGGTGTCCTCTTTCAGGCTTGTGGTCTTTATCGGGCTTGGGGTCCTTTTTCGGGTTTGGGGTCCTTCTTCGAGCTTAGGATTCTTTTTTGGGATTGGGTTCATTTTTCGGGCTTGGGATCCTTTTTCGAACTTGGGGTACTTTTTCGGGCTTAGGGTGTTTTTCTAGCTTGTGGTCCTTTTTCGGGCTTCGGGTCCTTTTTCGGGCTTGGGTCCTTTTTCGGGCCTGGGGTACTTTTCGGGCTTGGGGTCCTTTTCGGGCTTGAGGTACTTTTTCGAACTTGGGGTCCTATTTGAGCTTGTGGTCCTTTTTCGGGCTTGTAATCTTTATCGGGTTTGGGGTCCTTTCTTGGGCTTGTTCTCTTTCATGCTTGACTCCTTTTTCGTGCTTGGAGTCTTTTTCGGGTTTGGGGTACTTGTTCGGGTTTTTGGTCTTTTTTCGGGCTTATGGTTATTTTTTGGGCTTGGGGTCCTTTTTCGGGCCTGTGTTCGTTTTCGGGCTTGGGGTCTTTCTTTAGGCTTGTCGTCCTTTTACGGGCTTGGGGTGCTTTTTCAGGCTTGGGGTCCTTTTTCGGGCCTCAGGTACTTTTTTGGGCTTGTAGTCCTTTTTAGGACTTTGGGTCGTTTTTCGGGCTTGGGGTTCTTTTTCGGGCTTGGGGTCCTTTTTTGGGTTTAGGATCATTTTTTGGGCTTGGGTTCATTTTTCGGGCTTGAGATCCTTTTTCGGGCTTGGGGTCCTTTTTCGGGCTTGGGGTCTTTTTTCGATCTTGGGGCTTTCTTTCGGGCTTGTGGTCTTTTTCGGGCTTGTGGTCTTTTTTTGGGCTTTGGGTCTTTTTCTAGCTTGTGGTCCTTTTTCGGGCTTGGTGTCCTTTTTCGGGCTTGGGTCCTTTTTCGAACTTGGGGTCCTTTTTCGGGCTTGGGGCCTTTTTCGAGCTTGGGGTTCTTTTTCGGGCCTGGGGTACTTTTCGGTCTTGGGGTCCTTTGCGGGCTTGAGGTACTTTTTCGAACTTGGGGTCCTTTTTGGGCTTGTGGCTCTTTTTCGGGCTTATGATCTTTTTCGGGTTTGTAGTCCTTTCTTGGGCTTGTCCTTTTTCATGCTTGGCTCCATTTTCGTGCTTGGAGTCTTTTTCGGGTTTGGGGTGCCTTTTTAGGCGTGGGGTCTTTTTTTGGGCTTGTGGTCTATTCTTGTGGTCCTTTTTCGAACTTGGGGTCCTTTTTCGGGCTTGGTATCCTTTTTCGGGCTTGTGGTCATTTTTGGGCTTGGGGTACTTTCTTGGGCTTGGGGTCTTTTTCGGGCTTAGGTTCTTTTCTCGGGCTTGTCGTCCTTTTTCGGCATGGGGTGCTTTTCAGGCATGGGGTTCTTTTTCGGGCTTGGGGTCCTTTTTCGGGATTGGGGTTTCTTCGGGCATGGGGTGCTTTTTCAGGCTGGGGGCCCTTTTGCGGGTTGGTGGTCTTTTTCGGGCTTGGAGTCTTTTTCGGGTTTGGGGTCCCTTTTCAGGGCTTGGGAGCCTTTTTTGGGCTTGGAGTCATTTTTCGGGCTTGGAGTCTTTCTTCGGGCTTGAAGTACTTTTTAGGGCTTGGGGTCCCTTTTCGGGCTTGGGGTCCTTTTTCGGGCTTGGGGTTCTTTTTAGGGCTTGGGATACTCTTTCGGGCTTTAGATATTTTTTTTGTGCTTGGGGTCCTTTCGCCGGCTTGAAGTTCTTTTTCGGATTCGGGTTCCTTTTTCGGGCTTGGGGTCCTTTTCGGGCTTGGCGTCTTTTTCGGGCTTCAGGTTCTTTTTTGGACTTGTGGTCCGTTTTCGGGCTTGGGGTCTTTTTCGGGCTTACAGTCCTTTTTCGTGCTTGGGGTCCTTTTTCAGGCTTGTAGTATTGTGGTCCTTTTTCGGGCTTATGGACCTTTTTCGGGCTTTGGGTCCTTTTTCGGGCTTTAGTTCTTTTTGCGGGCTTGGGTTCCCTTTTCGGGCTTGTGGCCTTTTGCGGGCTTGGGTTGCTTTTTCAGGCTTGGGGTCCTTTTTCGGGTGTGGGGTCCTTTTTCGGGCTTGGTGTCCTTTTTCGAGCTTGGGGTGCTTTTTCGGGCTTGAGGTCCTTTTTCGAGCTTGGGGTCCTTTTCGGGTTTGGAAAACTTTTTCAGGCCT
This sequence comes from Topomyia yanbarensis, assembly GCF_030247195.1. NCBI lineage: Eukaryota > Metazoa > Arthropoda > Insecta > Diptera > Culicidae > Topomyia > Topomyia yanbarensis. The sequence continues at coordinate 10,800 of NW_026683448.1, read as the reverse complement.
ATAATTTTGTGGTGCTTTTTCGGGCTTATTGTTCTTTTTCGGGCTTGGGGTCCTTTTTCAGGTTTGTAGTCTTGTGGTACTTTTTCGGGCTTGGGGTCCTTTTTCGTGCTTGGGGTCCCTTTTCGGGCTTGTGGTCTTTTTCGAGCCTGGGGTCTTTTTTGGACTTGTCGTGCTTTTTCGGGCTTGCGGTGATTTTTCAGTCTTGGGGTCCATTTTCAGGCTTGGTGTCCTTTTTCGAGCTTGGGGCTCCTTTTCGGGCTTGGGGTCCTTATTCGGGCTTGGGGACCTTTTTCGAGCTTAGGGTGTTAAACTCACATTACTCAACCTCAAGTGGAAAGCTGCGGATGAAACCAAACAGGCTTTTCCTCCAAGGATTTTCTCTGGTTTACAGGGTCGGCTCTTAGCACTGAACAAAAGTCCGAAACCTCTGATCTTTCTCTCTAATTTAACTTTATTTGCTTACGGTGTATGGTGTAGGTGTGTAGAGTGGCCGGCCTGCGCTAGGGTGGAATTCGGGGTTTCGTGCTGGGCGTACGCTAGGTGACGATCGTAGGCTGCTGACTGCATGCGCGCGGGGTGATGGTCACATGCGGTTGTTGGTTCGCTCGTTGGCTGTTGTCGGTTTTTTGTGCTGGGCGGCAGTAGCATGCGGTTGCCGGATGACTTTCTAGGCTGCGGGAGGCAGAATGGCGGTTTGCTCGTCGAGATTTTCTACGTGGCCGATGAATTCCGGCAGAAATGTGGTCGTGGTCTAGGTTTGGTTCACGAACTTTGCTGACTCGTGGTGTCGCGAACTGTGATCCCGATCCGGGGTCCTCGGTGGGACGTGGCCACACAAACTTCCAGCCGAAACTTAATGGGTCCTGAAACTACGGGATTTTTTTCCCAACACTTTGCTTACCAGAGCGAGGCCGACTTTATATCTCTCCTAATGTTCCTTGGGCTGTGGTCCTGCTTCCGTGGTTGGGTTTTCTTTCTTAGAAGGACGTCTGGAGTTTTAGAACTTTGAAACTTAATTTATTCAGAAAATATTTACAAAAGTTATCTTAAAGCTACATGTTGCCCGCGCGATTCTTATATCGCTACGGGAAAATTTGTCCCTTTTAGTCCTTAAGTTTTTTCCTATTCTCCTGAGATACGGTGTAGATTTCCTATGGCCTTAGAAGGGCGCAATTCCTATTTGTTTACTTATATATTTGGCCCTGCCTCTTCAAGACTGACGTATTTAACCACAATACTGATTCCTGCTATTCAATCCTAGTCCAGTCCCGCAAGGGCTCACAAAATATGCGGTTACATTTGTACCGCTTTCTAAGATTTTATTACTATCCTAACCGCAGAGTAAGTGAGAAGGAAAAACCAAAGCTAGCTAATCGGACTGCGTATGGCACGCTTATGTATATTAGGCGCGGGAGGTTGGTAAATAGACAGTGATCCCTTTTTCTGTGTTCTTTTCATTTCATTTTCGGGATTTTAAGATCAACACCAACCTTCCCTACGCGTAGCAGTGATGCATTTCTTATGCACTGCTGACATTGTATAATTAACTCATTTGCGCGGCAACATTCCAGGGCCCGTAAATCATCCTAGTGGTTTACTCAAATTATCGCTTTACCGCGCAAAAATCTTAGTATTATTCTTACGGGTGTAAATCATGACGTTATTCTATTTAACTACAAGTTCTTCGAAACTGTTCATTAAACGTCAGGTTGGTACTTGATCTACTGATACGAAGAGTATCAGCACACCTACTTGGAAGTGCTTTGGCCCTTGTACGAGGCCTAGTTATGCTCTTCATTTTCCTAGGGTTTGGTGGTAGTATTCCTTCCACCATTTGTTTAGTTTTCCCAATGTCTACCCGCTTGCGTATGCGGTAGACATAAGGTTCTTTTATTTCATTCAACGTTTCGATGAAGTGTTTCTTGTACCCTTCGTTATTTATGTTTTGCGGAAAAGGTACCTGCTTAAGCGCCTGGTTCTTTTTCCTGATAAGTTCCGGCTGATTTTTGTTTGGAGGATTGTAATCCGATCCCACTAATTTAACTGCTGATCTAGTATATGATCTATTTCTGGAATTTCTAATACCCAGCCAAATTTGTTTATTTACGGCGATGTCTGTCTTTGTTTTCTCTCGCCCTTTGGTCTTTTGTTTGTTGTCTTCAATTTTATGGCAATTCAATCTTTCTTGTGCCTTATTCTTATTCTTAACATTTTTAGGGTGTGTTGGCAAAACACGTGTTGTCGATAAAGTATAAGTCTGTGGGTCAACGCCCGACACGACTTGTTTCATCTCAAAATTTGAATATTTGTTTTTAAAATATTCTTTCTGCTTTGTTTGTCGGTAGGGCTTTCTACCTAACCCTTGTTCCGACTTCTGAAGACGACCTGAAGTATCGTCATACTTTGTTCTCTTTGCCTGTTCATCGCCCTTTGAGATGAACGGCTTCTCAGGTTCTTTGACCCTGACAGATTCAATACAGAAATGACTTAGGATCATTTCTTTTTTGTTTTCCCTTTTTGGACCTACATCATGCTTTGGCGAAAACTTTCCACGTTTGGTTGTGCCATGAAGAACCCAACCTAATTTAGTTTTCTTAGCTACCGGCTCATTGAACCCTCTGGATTTTTCCTCTAATCCAGTCATTAAGTACGCATGTGGCAATCCAAGTACTAATGTAGGAGTTGCATTTTCATAATGCGGTAACTCTGTACTTTCTAAGTAAGAGTATTTGTTAATCAGTTTGTCTCGCGCTTGAGTTTGAGTAGGTAACGATAATTGCTTTATCGTTCTCAAGCCATTTAACGAATAAGTTTTATCAAACTGACCTCTTATTTTCATACGAATTTCTTGACTCGATTTTTCTTTTTGAGTCTTACCATTCGTCCATGCTAATGTCATAGGACGTTCAATTCCTTTTAAATGAAGTTTTTCTACTATGTCACTTTGTACTAGACTTACTGAGGACCCTGTATCCATGAAGGCAAAGGTTTCTACTTCATGCGTTCCGTTCTTAAGAGTGACGGGAATTATTTGATAATGGATTGTTTTACCAGAATGGTGGTAATTTATATTTTCATTGTCGCTTTCATCAGACCTTTTTTCCTGTGCTATAACATGTAACAGTTGGTGGTGTCTACTTTTGCACCCTTCTATGTTACAAATTTTAGTGGTTCTACAATTCTTTACCGAGTGATTCGGTCTGCAGCACGAGAAACATAAATTCTTCTCCTTAACGAACTGCCTCCGTTGTTCGGGAGAGAGCTCTCTAAATTTACCACAATCTATTATCCTGTGGTCAAGCTCGCCAACAAGCACTTTTGGTAGCTTGTAGCGTGATAATTAATCCTGTTGGATTTTTCTATTCTAACGGGTTTATCGTCTTGTAATCCCCGCTCAGCTATCAACATAGTAGCTAGCTTTTGCTGGGGCTGTAACCAATCAAATAGATCGCTTACCGTTGGAGCGACAAAAGGATTTGCGGTGGTTGAAAGCACCCTTTCGTCATTAACGTGAGTTAGCCATTTTAGGTGCAGTCCCTGTGGTAACCTGCTGACTAAATCACGGACTAAACGTTGGTCATTGAGGTATTCCTTACGACCCAAACAAACCACATTGGTGACGAGGTTACCAATTCGAGATACGAAGTCTACCATGGTTTGTGGTTGTTCGAAACGTGGATTCCTAATTTCTAGCACGTCTCGTAGAAGGCCTGAATATATCAGCTCGATGCTTCCGAACTGATCCTCTAATTTTTGGATAATTTTGTTAACGTTGCGCGAGTCTAAAAGCAGCGCGTTAACTGCTTGTAGCGCACCTCCCTTCAAGCATCTTTGCAATCGATGCAGGTTTTCTAAATCAGTGAATTCCCCTTCACGAGTTGTCTCGTCGAAGGTTTGTTTAAATCTGGGCCACATCTTACAGGACCCGTCAAAATAAGGCAAGTCCATTAGTGACTGCCTTAGGGCGTACTTATTTGCGGTAGTCGTGTTACCAACGTTGATTTTGTTAATTTTTTGAATCAATAAGTCAAAAATTTCCGCTTGTGGATTTTCTAATTGACTTCTCTCTTGTAATTTTCTTAGCTTTCTATCTTTTTCCGCGAGAGAGTCCCTAATAGCCTGGCACTTCCTACAAAGCCAAAGCTCGCTCTTCTTTGGCTTATGTTTCAACCCTACGCAACTCAGGTGGAACCAGCGATCGCAATCGTCGCAGGCACCATATTGTCTACATCATTAGCTTTAACACATAGGCGACAATTGCCATTTGGATTTTGTATAAAATTATATTCCATAGCTACGCTCTTAAAATTAGCTTACTTGTTTCCTTTTGTTCCTGGGCTGCCCCTTTCTGTGTTGGACCGACGGTGTTCTTCCTTCGTAGTCCGCTGATGCCGGTGCGATACCGACGGTGTTCTTCCTAATCTGCAGATGCCGGCGCGAGACCGACTGCGTTCTTCTAATCTGCAGGTGCCGGCGCGAGACCGACTGTGTTCTTCCTTCCTATTTACTAGTTGCAGTAAAACATAACTTTTGTCTCTAGTTTTCCGTGAAGAAACACTACTCAACTTTTGCGTTTTCACGGATAGTTATCCTACGTTTTGCATCACAACACTACTACAAATGTCAGACTGCATCGAATGTGGATTCCGCGCACCCACGTCTATCAGTGTTAATATATGTGCGTGCTGTCAAAAGGTTCAGCAAATTCCCCTTGTCTAAGGTGTCTGCTGCGTCTCTTATACTTTCCACTACAGTCACTATACACTTGGTATGTATGTTTACTTTGTATGGATCTTGTACTTGTAACACTGTATTAGAACTTTAGTTTATATTTGTATCCTCAGAAGCTGCCACTTCATCCGCGCAACCTCCTTAATCGCACTTAATCCTGGGAGAATGCTTTCTATGCTGTACACCGTTTATACTTATCACACTATTTCTGGTTATCGGCCAGGTTTCGACTGTCCGGAAGTTTCAGTGTTCAATGATAGATTTCAACTATCACTCTCCAGTGCTCCTCTCTGCGGAGCCACCATGAAACAACGGGAATATTTTCCCATATCTCACCTAATGTTCCTTGGGCTGTGGTCCTGCTTCCGTGGTTGGGTTTTCTTTCTTAGAAGGACGTCTGGAGTTTTAGAACTTTGAAACTTAATTTATTCAGAAAATATTTACAAAAGTTATCTTAAAGCTACATGTTGCCCGCGCGATTCTTATATCGCTACGGGAAAATTTGTCCCTTTTAGTCCTTAAGTTTTTTCCTATTCTCCTGAGATACGGTGTAGATTTCCTATGGCCTTAGAAGGGCGCAATTCCTATTTGTTTACTTATATATTTGGCCCTGCCTCTTCAAGACTGACGTATTTAACCACAATACTGATTCCTGCTATTCAATCCTAGTCCAGTCCCGCAAGGGCTCACAAAATATGCGGTTACATTTGTACCGCTTTCTAAGATTTTATTACTATCCTAACCGCAGAGTAAGTGAGAAGGAAAAACCAAAGCTAGCTAATCGGACTGCGTATGGCACGCTTATGTATATTAGGCGCGGGAGGTTGGTAAATAGACAGTGATCCCTTTTTCTGTGTTCTTTTCATTTCATTTTCGGGATTTTAAGATCAACACCAACCTTCCCTACGCGTAGCAGTGATGCATTTCTTATGCACTGCTGACATTGTATAATTAACTCATTTGCGCGGCAACAGGTCCTATTGTGAGTAGGGGAAGGCTTTAGGGTTTTGATATGCCATTAGCTGTTTGTTCAGGTTAGGTTACCTGAATCGAACTACTCCGAACTCGCAACTTCTTCTCCACTGCACTGTTAGCCACTAATACAACGTGTGACTAGAAACGGTAAAACTAACCGATCTCTAGCGGAACTGGCTCAAAAACTTTCTAGTACTTCTGTAGTGCTCGGTGTCTCAAGTGTAAAAGACTGGTTTATACCTAATCCACTAATGGCAAACCCAATTATATACCTTACCTCCCCCTTTCCCACCTCATTTTCCGCCTTCTTCGTCCCGCATTTCCTAATTCGATCCGTTAATTCCATATCCAATTCCTCCCGTTTGGATATCTTTGTATGTGTAGTGAGTCATGTGTTATATGCGTTACATTTATTTTTAATTGATTATTTAAATTGACAGTTGGTAAAGGGAGTAGAATCAATATTTTCTTTTCTCAAGCTTAATTCAATGGTTGCACACAATATTACTTATAGTTTAGATTCACAATTTCTCACAACAGATCAAGACGAACAGTACTATACAATACATACATATACTTTGCTTACTACCTATCGTTTGCTCGGAATCAGATCCTAGAGGAAAGCATCCCAAACGGAAAAAGGGGTCTTTTTTCGAGCTTAGGATCATTTTCCAGCTTAAGGTTTTTTTCGGGCTTGGGGTCCTTCTCGGGCTTGGGGTCTTTTTCGGGCTTGGGGTCCTTTTTCGGGCTTGGCGCCCTTTTTCGAATTTGGGGTCCTTTTTCAGGCTTGGGGTCTTTTTCGAGCTTGGGGTCCTTTTTTGGGCTTGGTGTCCTTTTTCGAGCTTGGGGCCCTTTTCGGGTTTAGGGTTTTTTTTTCAGGCTTGGGGTCCACTTTCGGGCTTGGGGTACTTTTCGGGCTTGGGGTCCTCTTTCAGGCTTGTAGTCGTGTGGTCCTTTTTGGGCTTATGGTCCTTTTTCAAGCTTACGGTCCTTTTTCGGGCTTATGGTCCTTTTTTCGGGCTTGAGGTCCTTTTTCGGGCTTGGGGTCCTTTTTCGGGCTTGGGGTGCTTTTTCGAACTTCGGGTCCTTTGTCGCGCTTGGGGTCTTTTTCGGGCTTGGGGTTCTTTTTTGGGCTTGTTGCCTTTTCCGGGCTTGGGGTTCTTTTAGGGCTTGGGGTCCTTTTTCGGGCTTATGGTCTTTTCCACGCCTACGGTCCTTTTTCGGGTTTGGGGTCCTTTTTCAGGCTTGGGGTTCTTCTTCGGGCTTAGGATCATTTTCCAGCTTAAGGTTTGTTTTCGGGCTTGGGGTCCTTCTAGGGCTTGGGGTCTTTTTCGGGCTTGGGGTCCTTTTTCGGGCTTATAAACTTTTTCGGGCTTGGGGTCTTTTTTCGGGCTTGGGGTGCTTTTTTGGGCTTGGTGTCCTATTTCGAACTTGGGGCCCTTTCGGGCTTGGGGTCTTTTTTCAGGCTTGGGGTCCTTTTTCGGGCTTGGGGTGCTTTTTTGGGCTTGGTGTCCTATTTCGAACTTGGGGCCCTTTCGGGCTTGGGGTCTTTTTTCAGGCTTGGGGTCCTTTTTTGTGCTTGGGGTACTTTTCGGGCTTGGAGTCCTCTTTCAGGCTTGTAGTCGTGTGGTCCTTTTTGGGCTTATGGTCCTTTTTCAAGCTTGCGGTCCTTTTTCGGGCTTATGGTCCTTTTTCGGGCTTGAGGTCCTTTTTCGGGCTTGGGGTCCTTTTTCGGGCTTGGGGTCCTTTTTCGAACTTTGGGTCCTTTGTCGCGCTTGGGGTCTTTTTCGGGCTTGGGGTTCTTTGTCGGGCTTATGGTCTTTTCCACGCCTACGGTCCTTTTTCGGGTTTGGGGTCCTTTTTCAGGCTTGTGGTCCTTTTTCGGGCTTGTGGTCTTTTGCGGGCTTGGGGACATTTTTCGGGTTTGGGGTCCTTTTTCGGGTTTGCGGTCTTTTTCGGGAGGGGTCCATTTTTGGGCTTGTCGTCTTTTTCGGGCTTGGGGTCTTTTTTCAAGCTTGGGGTCTTTTTCGGGCTTGCGGTACATTTTCGGGCTTAGGGTCCTTTTTCAGGCTTGTGGTCTTTTTCGAGCTTGGGGTCCTTTTTTGGGCTTGGGGTTCTATTTTCGGGCTTGGGTCGTTTTTCGAACTTGGGGTCCTTTTTCGGGGATGGAGTCTTTTTCGGGCCTGTGGCCATTTTTCGGGCTTGGGATCCTTTATCAGGCTTGGGGTCTTTTTCGGGCTTACGGTACTTTTTCGGGCTTGGGGTCCTTTTTCGGGCTTGTGGTCTTTTGCGGGCTTGGGGACATTTTTCGGGTTTGGGGTCCTTTTTCGGGTTTGCGGTCTTTTTCGGGAGGGGTCCATTTTTGGGCTTGTCGTCTTTTTCGAACTTGGGGTCTTTTTTCAAGCTTGGGGTCTTTTTCGGGCTTGAGGTACATTTTCGGGCTTAGGGTCCTTTTTCAGGTTTGTGGTCTTTTTCGAGCTTGGGGTCCTTTTTTGGGCTTGGGGTTCTATTTTCGGGCTTGGGTCGTTTTTCGAACTTGGGATCCTTTTTCGGGGATGGAGTCTTTTTCGGGCCTGTGGCCATTTTTCGGGCTTGGGATCCTTTATCAGGCTTGGGGTCTTTTTCGGGCTTACGGTACTTTTTCGGGCTTGGGGTCCTTTTTCGGGCTTGTGGTCTTTTGCGGGCTTGGGGACATTTTTCGGGTTTGGGGTCCTTTTTCGGGTTTGCGGTCTTTTTCGGGAGGGGTCCATTTTTGGGCTTGTCGTCTTTTTTCGGGCTTGGGGTCTTTTTTCAAGCTTGGGGTCTTTTCGGGCTTGAGGTACTTTTTCGGGCTTAGGGTCCTTTTTCAGGCTTGTGGTCTTTTTCGAGCTTGGGGTCCTTTTTTGGGCTTGGGGTCTTTTTTCGGGCTTGGGGTCGTTTTTCGAACTTGGGGTCCTTTTTCGGGGTTGGAGCCTTTTTCGGGCCTGTGGCCATTTTTCGGGCTTGTGATCCTTTATCAGGCTTGGGGTCTTTTTCGGGCTTACGGTACTTTTTCGGGCTTGGGGTCCTTTTTCGGGCTTGGGGTCCTTTTCGGGCTTGGGGTCCTTTTCGGGCTTGGGGTCCTTTTTCGTACTTGGGGTCCTTTTTCGGGTATGGGGTCTCTTTCTGGCTTATGGTAATTTTTCGGGCTTGGAGTCCTTTTCGGACTTGGGATCCGTTTTTGGCCTTGGGGTCCTTTTTACAATTTGGGGTCTTTTTTCGAATTTGAGGTCCTTTTTCAGGCTTGTTTTATTTTTCGAACTTAGGGTCCTTTTTCGGGCTTGGGGTCTTTTTCGAGCTTGGGGTAATTTTTCAGGCTTGGGGTCCTTTTCGGGCTTGAGGACTTTTTCAATCTTGGGGTCATTTTTCCGGCTTGGGGTCCTCTTACGGGCTGGTGGTCTTTTTCGGGCTTGGGGTCCTTTCTTGGGCTGGTCGTCTTTTTTCGGGCTTGGGGTCGCTTTTCGGGCTTAGGATCCTTTTTCGGGCTTGTCGTACTTTTTCAGGCTTGAGATCCTTTTTCGAGCTTGTGGTCTTTATCGAACATGGGGTCCCATTTCGGGCTTGTGGTCATTTTTCAGTCTTAGGGTCTTATTTCGGGCTTGAGGTCCTTTTTCGAGCTTGGGTTACTTTTCGGGCTTGTGGTTCTTTTTGCGGATTTGGGGTACTTTTTCGAGCTTGGGGTCCTTTTTCGAACTTGGGTTTCTTTTTCGGGGTTGTGGTTCTTTTTGGGCTTGGGGTCCTTTTTCGGGTTTGTGAACTTTTCCGGGCTTGGGGTTCTTTTTAGGGCTTATGGTCCTTTTTTGGGCTTGTGGTCTTTTCCACGCTTAGTCCTTTTTCGGGTTTGGGGTCCTTTTTCAGGCTTTTGGTCTTCTTCGGGCTTGTGGACTTTTCCGGGCTTGGGTCCTTTGTCGGGCTTGGGGTCCTTTTTCAGGAGGGGTCCTCTTTTGGGCTTGTCGTCCTTTTTCGGGCTTGGGGTTTTTTCAAGATTTGGGTCCATTTTCGGGCTTGGGGTACTTTTTCGGGCTTGGGGTTCATTTTAGGGATTGTGGCCTTTTTTAGGGCTTGGGGCCTTTTTCGGGCTTGGGGTCCTTTTTTGAGCTTATGGTCTTTTTTAGGCTTAAGATCCTTTTCTAGCTTGTGGTCCTTTTTCCGGCTTGGGTTCTTTTTCGAGCTTGGGGTCCTTTTTCGGACTTGGCATCCTTTTTTGGTCTTGAGGTCCTTTTTCGTACTTGGGGTCCATTTTCGGGATTGGGGTTTTCTTCGAACTAATGGTCATTTTTGGGCTTTGGATCATTTTTCGGGCTTGGGTTTCTTTTTCGGGCTTGGGGTACATTTTCGGGCTTGGGGTCCTATTTCGGGCTTGGGGTACTTTTCGGGATTGGGGTTTTTTTGCGGATTTGGGGTCCTTTTTAGAGATTGGGGTCCTTTTTCAAGGCTTGTGGTCTTTTCCGGGCTTGTGGTCTTTTTAAGGCTTGGGGTCCTTTTTCGGGCTTGTGGTCTTTTCCACGCTTACGGTCATTTTTCGGGTTTGGGGTCCTGCTTCAGGCTTGTGGTCTTCTTCGGGCTTGTGGACTTTTTCGGGATTGGGGTCCTGTGACGGGTTTGGGGTCCTTTTTCGGGCTTGGGGTATTTTTTGGGCTTGGGGTACTTTTTTGGGTTTAGGGTCCATTTTCGGGCTTGCGATCCTTTTTCAGGCTTGGGGTCCTTTTTCGGGCCTGGGGCCCTTTTTCGTACTTGGGATCCTTTTCCGGGCTTGAGGTACATTTTCGGGCTTGGGGTATTTTTTGGGCTTGGGGTACTTTTTTGGGTTTGGGGTCCTTTTTCGGGCTTGCGATTCTTTTTCAGGCTTGGGGTCCTTTTTCGGGCTTGGGGTCTTTTTCGAGCTTGTGGTGTTTTTCGGGCTTGAGGTCCTTTTTCTGGCTTAAGGTACATTTTCGGGCTTGGGGTCCTTTTTCAGGCTTGTAGTCTTGGGGTCCTTTCTCGTGCTTGTGGTCTTTATCGGGCTTGGGATCCCTATCAGGCTTGGGGTCCTTATCGGGCTTGGGGTCCTTTTTAGGTCTTGTGGTCTTTATCGGA